>NC_056732.1:51952220-51994718 GCF_019279795.1 Protopterus annectens | reverse complement strand
AGACCATGCAAAATAAAAATAATTTTATTTCCCCACCTATCTGTTGAAAAGAGAGGAATTTAAGGCATGGGTATTAGAAATTATTCAGGAGTTATTAGACAAGACAGTAATTTCTTCCAAAATATAGCTAGAGTGGGATAAAATTAAAGTGGACTTTAAGCACAGGGTGGAAATAAAAGAAAGGGAGCTATGGATAAGAAGTAATAAGAATTATTTAGAGGAGGATCCTTGGGCAGAGATACTAAAATTGCAGATAAAAGAACCATGATAAGGAGTGAGAAAGGCCACAGGATAGTACCTCACACAAATATTGTAAAACAGAGAACAATTAGCCCTGAATGGCTGCTGGTTATGTTGTTTGCACCAACTAAAAAAAGTTTGCATTTACTAATATACGATTTTATAGTAGCAGACTTTCTTGCCTCCATTAGTAGCTCCTGCATGTCCCTCAGTAAACTGGTGCCTAAAGGCGATTAAAACCCTATCATCCAGGCAGAAGCTGAAGTTGATTGGGTTTGGGGTGTAGCCAAAATGTACAGTTGTGTATACCTACCATAAATGTAGATGTTCGAGTGTCTTCACTGTTGCAGTCATGACTGTAGGGTTCTCCCCTGCCAGCAGGCAGCCCTCGGTCGGCCAGAATCCCAAAGTCTGGGTCCGGCGTCGGCTGTTCAACCATGCTCCCTGACGTCAGAGCACCAGGAGTATAAAGCTGACAGCCGATGCCATCTTCTCCAGTTTTTCTTGCCCCAGATGTCAGGAGTCCCAAAATGAAAAAGGTCCCATAACCTTTGCAAATACACCTCAGAAGAATGGTGAAAAAAGGAAATACACAAAAGTAAAAATAAGAGGGGACAGGAGGGAAACCTAGACTGCAACAGTGAAGACACTCTAACATCTGCATTTATGGTAGGTGTACACAACTGTACTATGTTCATCGTGTTTCACTATTGCAGTCATGACTGTAGGGTAGAATCCCAACGCTGAAAGAAAGGGAGGTGGTCATAAAGAGGAAGGGGCGGCTAAAAGGCCCTGCAAGACTGCAGAGGCAAAGCCTGCCCTAGACTTAGAGTAGAGAGGTAGATTGTAGTGCTTAGAAAAAGTATGCACTGAACTCCAAGTTGCAGCTTCCAAAATGTCCTTGGTAGGAACTCCCCTGAGGAAGGCCGCAGAAGTGGCAGCAGCTGTGGTGTAATGAGTCCGTATACTCCCTGGGATTTGCTTTCCATGGTGAGAATAACAAAATCTGATTCCATGAGCAATCCATTTAGAAATGGTCTGTTTTGAAATGGCTTTACCTTGGGAACTTGAAGCATAAGAAACAAACAATTGTTCTGATTTTCTGATGTCCTTGGTTCTGTTCAGGTAAAAACGTAGTTGTCTGTGTACATCCAAGGAATGCAAGATCCTTTCCCCTTTATTTTGAGGAGTGGGGAAAAAAGTTGGCAAGTGGTTAGTTTGATTTAAAGCCACTTTGGAAACCACCTTAGGCATGAAGGTAGGATTAGTCCTCAAAGATACCCTGTCTTGATGAAAAATAATATAAGGTTCCACAGCCATAAGAGCTTGTAACTCTGAAAGTCTCCTGGCAGAGGTTAGGGCTAACAGGATAGCTGTCTTCCAAGATAAAAACTTGATGTCAGAGGAGGCAGCAGACTCAAAAGGAGGCAAGGTTAGTTTTTCCAAAACATAGTTGAGATCCCAAGCAGGAATGGGAGGAGATCTAGGAGGTCTTAAGTTCTTAGCTCCTCTGAGAAACTGTCTCATGAGCTGGTGGGAAAAGATGGGAGGGTCCGTATTATAATGAGCAGAAATAGCAGAGGCATGTATCTTAATGGAAGAAAAAGAGAGACCCTTATGTAAGAGATCTGTCAAGTAAAGTAAAATTAAAGTAATGTTAGGAAGAAGAGGATCAGAATCCTGAGCCTGCATCCAGGAACAAAATCTTTTCCATTTTCCTGCATAAGATTTTCTAGTGCTAGGACGTCTGGCTTCTAAAATGACATCCATAACCTGCTTGAGCAGAAAAGAAGAAATCAAAGGCCCTGGATTAACCAGGCCGCCAGGCTGAGAGTTCTGACATGAGAGTGAAGAACCTGACCCTGATGTTGGGACAGAAGGTTTGGAGACGGAGGTAAAACCCAAGGGGGCTCCAGACATAGGTTTTTTAGAGTTGGATACCAAAACTGCCGAGGCCAATTTGGAGCCAGCAAGATTATCATCTTGGGCTTGTCCTGTTTTATCTTCAATAAAACCCGTGGAAGAAGAGGAAGTGGCGGAAAGGCATATCCCGAGAGGTTCCTCCAACTGAATGACAGGGCATCCACTTTCCAAGCTTCTCTGTGGAAAGTCCTGGTGCAAAAATTCTGTAGTTGATGATTGAGATGGGATGCAAAGAGGTCTATGTGAGGACATCCCCAGACTGCTGTTATCATCCTGAATATTTTGGTGTCCAGCATCCACTTGTGTGGATCCGAAAGGTTTCTGCTCAGACTGTCTGCCAGGAGGTTTTGTTTCCCTGGTAGAAACTGAGCTTGAAGATCCAGATTGCAAGCTAGAGCTGTGTTCCATAGATCCATGGCTAGTCTGCATAGGGGGTAGGAATGAGATCCCCCTTGCTTGTTTATGTACCACATAACTGTGGTGTTGTCTGTCCGTATTAGTAGTTGTCCTGGTTGTAAAAGATTCCTGAAGGCCAATAAAGCTTTCTGAACGGCTAACATTTCCTTTAAGTTGATATGCAGGTGCTTCTGATCCTTTGTCCAAACGTCCTGCAGACAATTGCCCTGAAAATGGGCTCCCCAAGCATAATCCGAGGCATCCGTGGTTAGAATCTGAGTGGCAGGAGGCAGACAAAAGGGTTTCCCTTTGTTTAGAGCACAAGCCCTGGACCACCAAAGAAATTCCTTTTGAAGGCAAGGAAGGACGGAGATCAGTATGTCTAAACTGTGGCAATGCTGAGACCATACACTTTTTAGGTACCACTGTATTTTCCTCATGTGTAGTCTTGCATATGGTATGAGAAGGATGCAGGAGGCCATGTAACCCAAAGCCTGCAGGAATTTCCTTGCAGATAGTTGAGTTAAAGTTGCCAAGGTTTTGAAAGTTGAAGCCAGCTGTAATTGTTTTTCGGATGTCAGAAATGCCATCTGGGTTGTAGTGTTTAGAAGTGCACCCAGAAAAGTTATCTGTTGTGATGGTGTCAAATTTGACTTTATGTTTACAGAGAATCGCAGGAACTTGAGGAGGTTCTGTACAAATTCTAGATGCTGGAGTAAGACATCCTTGCTGTCTGCCTGAATTAGACAATCGTCCAGATAAGGGTAAATTTGAATTCCCTTGAGTCTGCAGTAAGCTACTACTGGAGCCAGGCATTTGGTGAAGACCCTGGGCGCAGTAGACAATCCAAAGGGCAGCGCAGAGAATTGAAAGTGCCTCGATCTGGCCTTGAACCTGAGGTATTTTCTGCGATCCTGCCTGATGGGAATGTGTAAATATGCCTCCTTTAAATCCAAAGTTACCATCCATGCATCTTTGGACAGCATTGGAAGTAGCTGCTGTAGAGTAAGCATCTTGAACTTTGGAATCTCTAGAAAGGTGTTCAAGACCGACAGATCCAGAATGGGTCTCCATGAGTTTTGCTTCCTTGGGACTAGAAAGATCCTTGAGTAAAAACCTTTTCCCATCTCTGAAAGAGGAACCAGTTCTATGGCATTCACAGCCAAAAGACCTTCCACCTGGTTTAAGGCCTCCGTCCATTGATGTTTTGGAAGGTCTGGCCATCCACTTGACCTTGGCAAGGTATGAAAATGGAATTTGTAACCTCTTAAAATCACATCCAAAACCCATTTGTCTTGGGTTATTTGAGCCCAATTTTGATAAAAAAGAGAGAGCTTTCCTCAAAGAGGGGCTTCCAGGCAAGAAGTTCCTGTAGCCCAACAGAGGGAGTCATTGAGTTTGTTTCCTTTGAGATTGTGACCTGTCCATTCCTCCCCTAGGGGTGGCAGCAGTCCACTGTCTTGGTCTATAAGCAGCTTGTGTTTGAGGCCTCCCTCTGGAGCGTCTATATCTACCCCTCGGAGGCCTGTCTGAAGTGGGAAAGGAAAAAATTTTTTGAAGGCCAATTCCTGCTAAATCTAGGTGGCTGTACTTGTAAGAAATCTTTAACTGTTTGCATGGATTTTGCCTTATCCTCCCATCTTTTTAATCACCTCTTCAGCTTTTGATCCAAACAAAACATTATGCTGAACAGGAGCATCCAATAATTTAGCCTTTACTTGTTCAGGTAAATTTTGTTCCTTTAGCCATGCATGTCTTCTAATGACTGTGCCAGAGGCCGCAGCCCTACAAGAAGCCTCCAAGGCATCAAATCCACAGTGTAAACCATGCTTCCCAACCTGTTCAGTGGCATGCAATAAGTCATGTAATTCCTTATCATCTGCACAGGCAGAAATGGAAGTAAGCTTTTGTTTTAAGACAGACAAGAGAAATTGCTGGTATTTAAGCATATGAAACTGACAGTTTAAAGCCCTAATGGACAAAGTAGCAGAAGTGTACACCTTTTGCCCCATCTTTCTAAGGATCGAGAATCCTTTTCAGTAGGAATGGGATTTTTGGCAGAAGCGGCCTTAACTCCCTTAGGACCCTGAGAAATGGTTTCAGGGTCAGCAGCAGGGTTCTTGTATAAAAACTGATGGGAATTAGGAACCCTGTAATATCTATCAGGCTTAACAGGAGCAGGAGGAAAAGAGTCAGGGGTTAAGTTAGCCTCGAAAGGCATCATCCACAATATCCAAAACAGGAGGAATAGCCAGGGTCTATGTTGGGAAGAAGAAGAAAATCCCTCAGTCTTTTCTTGGATTCCGAATACTCCTGTCCTTCCCAGTGGAAATGTTCCCTCATTTCATGCAAAGTTTCCCCAAAAGAGAAATCCTCAGGGGGAGAAGCTGAAGGAATGGATTCTTCAGCATCAGAATCCTCATAAGGAAGGAAAGAATATTCCTGATCAGAAGAAGAAACTGAGGAAACAGAAGCCTGATCAGAGGAATCATAATAAACATCCTGCCTAGGCCTTTTGTCTGGAGGGGGATGTGAACCCCTAATCATAGTAAGTAAATCCTCCGCCATCTTGAGTAACTGTTTCTGTGACTTGGGAGTCAGTTCAGAAGAGGCCTGTGTTGAAGTCTTTGATTTAGAAGGAGTCTTTGCCTTTACTAGTAGCTGAGTAGGCCTGAAAACCCCTTCGGAAGCCGGTACCTGCACAGCGGCTCCGGACCCATCCGAAGGAGCATTGTCCGAAGGTCCTGCAACAGAAATATTTAAAGGCCTGGTTGGCTCCTCATGAGAGTCCGTTTCGGCCATCGGTTCTGAAATGGCCGACGACAGGGGCTGCAAAAGCGCCTCACTGACTATGGCCGAACCTGAAGCTGGCTCCGCATGTGCGCTATCATCAGATTTGGACCTTGGAGGCCTGTCTTTATCCTTGTGACGTTTGTGAACTCCGGTAGCCGGGACCGTATCCGATGACATTTTGTAGTTAAAGCGCCTACCGGAGTAATGAAAAGCAAAATCGCATCTTCGCTAATTGTAATTGATTGAATCTAGCACAAAACCGACAACTAGCTACGTCATGGTCAGGGCCTAAGCAAGGAATACAGTAAGAATGAAAATCCTTATGAGGTATTTGCTTCCCACATGAAATACAATTATTAACTTTTTCTGACATCGGAGTGGAGCAAGAAAAAGTTTCAACGGGGTACTTAGCTTTGAGTGGAGAAGAAAGTCTTCGGACCGAAGTATATAGAAAAATTCGTCAGGAGTCAACCGGCCGGCACTTGCGAACTGCTATCACCGCACGGCAAGAAAGACTGGAGAAGATGGCGTCGGCCGTCAGCTTTATACTCCTGGCACTCTGACGTCAGGGAGCATGGTTGAACAGCCGACGCCGGACCCAGACTTTGGGATTCTGGCTGACAGAGGGCTGCCTGCCGGCAGAGGAGAACCCTACAGTCATGACTGCAACAGTGAAACACGATGAACATCACCTGATCTTGTGAAAGTATATCCATTCTGTAAGGAAGCTTCTGGCAATTGTACCTGGCCACTTCCAAAAGAAGGTAGAAACACGGCCGCCTGGGCCAGAAGGGAGTTATCACAATGATATTGGGGGATTCCTTCCAAATCTTCAAAAAACCCCGGATATCAGTGGAAAGGATGTAAAAGCACACAGGAACATTCAAGTCCAAGGAAAGGAAAAGGCACCTCTCTCTTCCAGTCTTTCATGCATAGACTGCTGGAGCAGAAACCTGAAAAAATATTATATGTCTCTTACTTGCTTCTTGCTTGGTGTGATGGATCTGCAGTGTTCTTATGACACTCAGTCTTGCTGGCTGGATTCTTGCTAAAATTCAAAGTCTGATTATATTTGCATTCACAGTCTGTTGCATACAGAAACTTGCAGAATATACACTGATGAGAGAATATACTTTGCAGCACTTGTCTTTAAGAGCAGTAACCAATAACTTTTATAATAAATAAAACTGGACAAACGTTGCAGCTTAAAAGTACTGTTCCAACTTTACTTCTCATATAGTACAGATGATGTGAGAGATATAACATTTACCTCAGAACACCAAATGTGTTCCTACCATATCCCCAAACAACTGGATTTATACAGCTCTTTATATACTCTTTTTAAACATATTTTGGAGAATTGCTTATCCTGTAGAAACAATACTAAACTTCCTTGTTTAACAATGTCTTGTAAGAGACCAGCTTTCCTGACAGTGTGAATATCCTGTAACAGTGTCCTGATGTCCATGTAGAAAAACATATTTTTGAGGAAACACATTGTCCTGTATTCTATTTGGATCTTTGTATAAAACACATGTTCTTATGTCAATGCTGATAAGCATATCCTGTTTTTATGAAGAAAACATATTTTGAGAAAACACATTGTCAGAGATCAGCTTTTCTGACAGTGTGAACATCCTGTATTTTATTTGGATCTTTGTATCTGTTCTTATGTCATATCCTGTTTTTCCATGCAGAAAAACATGTCATTGTTCTTTAAAAGCAGATTTTGCATTTTTGTTCTTGTATAACATCCTGCCTTGAGTCTGTAAGGGAATAATGTCCATTCAGCAGATTCCTTTTCCAAGCCATGGTCATTTAGTATGACTGCTGATCACATTTTACTTAAACTTTGTTTCTGCATTTAAGCAAGCCTTTTCTTTCAGCATATTTACAACATAATTCATTTCAGATTAATTTCAGATTTATATTCATAAAATCTAACAATTCCCTCTGTTTTTAAACATACTCAAAACATTTTATATAGAAAACACAAGAAATAAACCTTTAGTTTGATACAACAAATCAAAATGCAATTTTACATAGTTAATACAATGATATTAAAGTATTACTACCAAAACTGAATGTATTTAACAACTTTTTCTTTTGCAGACCATTCTGTGAAAATATTTTATCAGTTATGAGCTGTGTCTGCTTTAATGTTATTATTTATTTATTTTTTTAACTTGATCAATTTATTCTTTTGCAATCATAGAATTTCATTTATGACTTAGAACGGTTTCATTAACTCTTTGCAACTGTTGAATTAACTAAAGAGACAGTAACCATGTGCTACTGCAAGCATTTATACACTGCTGAAAACACACAATTTCAATGTCATTTTAACCATAACATTGTGGTCATGTCTTTGAACTGCCCATTAACATCTTGATAAAGTACTGAACTGGGCTTAGATAATAAATATTTGAAAGCAGTTATTTTACTGTGGTAAAACCAATGATATTACAACTTGACAAATTACTTTTGAACTTATTACGATGTATCCTGTACAGTATGTATTTACACAGACTGTTTGCTATTCATGCATTTCAATCTAGTAGGTACCCTGGACCCATTTTTTATTAAATATGTTTTTCACACATATTTATTACTAGACATTAATCTCATTTGTACTGAATTCTTCTGCATTTGTACATACAATGACTATAAAGTACATTTAGTCTAATCTTACAAATTTAATAACATTAATATTAAGCAAAATCTTGGAAAATGTTTGTCTCTTTAGAAATATCTAGTGGAATTGACACCAAATTCATATGTCCTGTTATTTTAAACTACATACTCAACAATTATTAAAAATATTCATGCTTTTTATACCAACATTGTTTTGCCAAAAACATATTAAAAATAGTGACCATTCTTGCTATTAGAAACATTTATGCATTTTTGCATATCTTTATTCACTCTTGTATAGCTGTGATCAGTTTTAAGCCATCTCTTATTTTTTAAACCATCTCTTGTATAGCTTTATGTTTAACAGGCTGTAAATATAATTTAATTCTAAACAATACAATAATAACCATTATGATAGCTATTAACAACTTGTAAAATATCTTATCCTGTCAGGTTTAATCCAGTTTACCAGTATTTCTAATACACTAATACCTGTTTTTCCCTCTACCTAAAAGAGTATTGTCAAGAATGAATGAGATATTTTTTTTTCCTGTAGCTTTATTTTAGACCCTTATTATTTATTTTTATGTAGCTTTATTTCAGACCCTTGTCACAGTCAGTGTAAAACTGAGAAAGTGCCCCTCCCTCTTATACACTCAGTGTAAAACTGAGAAAGTACCCCTCCCCCTGTAGTACTTCAGCACTGTTTACCTGCCCTATGCTGTGAAAATAGAATGTATGTTAGCCTAACACTATGGTTATACATTTATTTTATTAAATTATGAACTTTTGTCTGATTTGATATTTTTTTATAAAGCTTTTGCTGTTTACTACCACTAGTAGGCATTTACATTTTCCTGCACAATTGATTTGAACTGTATATATACTATAGCCCATTTGCTGGCTGTACTTGATACAACTGAGGTTTTTTTTTTCCTCTTTTAACATTTACTTGCAAATAGATTATCAGGGACATCTATGCACAATTGTGGCATTTTATGACAATTACTAAATAGTGTTGCTTGTAAACATTTTAACAAGTATGTTTTAATAACAATGATGCTTTAGAAAAACTCAAGCTACTTATCTGGCAATCAGTCTTGTTGTTTATCTTATCTTTCCAGCATTTCCTGTAACTATTCATTCAGTCTAGGAAGGTCTGAGCTCACATTTCATACTCTGTAAACTATAGTTAATTCTTTTAGCATTTTTCCTTTAATGTGATTTTGATTTGCATAACTATGCATTTATACAACATAAATAGACATCATTTTACAATTACCTTACATGGATTTCAGTATTTTTTTTTTTTTATTTATCTAACTATTTAACTGTCCTGCCATTAATTTTACAAAACTGTTTGAATAATACCATCTGTGATTTTCTTTTTAAAATTCAGAACTTTAACTGTTTGGTGTTACTATATAATTATAAACAAATTGTAAAAAACAAAATAGATATTAGTTTAGCCAACACATTTATATTTATATTATTTATATTTGCTGTTGTCTGCCTTTTGCTTTTGGGTATTGTAACAGATGTACTCTAGATGAAAAGAACACACATGCATGTCTGTCTTGTATATGTATATCTTTATACAAGTATGTCATGTCTTGTGACTTTAAATTTTTACTCTTATTAACTATTTTTATTTAATTTTATACACTAGAACAGTTTTGTTTACCTTTTGACTATGCTAATGAATGGCATTCATATGCTTTACTTTACTGTAGTACTGATAGATGTCTTGCTTTAACTGAATGAAAGTAAAACATTTAAGAATGATTTGTCCAGACATCAGATCCTACCATCCTACCATGTATGTTTAACCATTTTCAAAACATAAACATATTATAAAATATATTTCTTTTGCACAGATTAGCTGTGTATGCAGGAAGTTCCCAGTCTCTGTCAGCTCAGCTAATTTATTTTCTTTATCCTGCAACTGCAGTTGAATAGTTTCCTGTAATATTGTATGGTCTTTGACATTTTTTAGTAAGCTGTTCTGCTGAATTTGAAACTCCTATGCACTTTTGAAAAGATGTATGTATAACTTGTCTAAGCTTCCTGAACTCATTATGTCTGTCTTTTAGAAGTTTACTACATTCATTTGTAACAAAATGTACTAGGGGTTTTATCAGTAACTGATTTGACTCACATGTGGTGACAGGACACAACTGTTCAACATCAGAATGTAATGGAAACACTTTACCCTTAGTTAATTCTTCAGATCTGTCTTTACAGTCTATTTTTTTAGCAATATAATGCAATATTATTTTATGACATAATACACAAAATGCAGTTTTTGTTGAATCACACAATAAACATTTGTCATATTCCACATGGTTTTCTTTGAGATACCAGTCAAATATTGTAATACATTTGCATAATGCCTTACTATCAACCTGCCCTAATAAGGTTTTACATTTACCAATGTGCTGTGTATACCAACATTGCAATTTACTAAAGTTTGGTTTACTCCTGCATGAATTATAAATAATATTCATACTATCTAGTAATATACAACCTGTCTAGGAATACAGAAACTATATATGAATATACAAACTGTCTTAAGAATATAAAAACTCTCTTAAGAATATACAAACTGTTTTAACATCATCCACACTAAATATGTGACAGAAAAAAGTCTTACCAGTTAGCAAGAAAACAGGTGATCAGGCTGCTATTGCAGATGGCTGGAAATTTTTCAAAGTCACTTGAGAAGCTGGGAAAGCACAACAGGCAGTGGACTGATGGGCTAGTGGATATCCCCCTTTTCTTGAAGAATTTATGGCACTGCGAATTTCTTAAACTAGTCTCACTCCGGATTGTAGACGTCTAAAAAAACTTTACTACTGCAAGCTGCATAAACTGGAATACTTCTGTTTAGGATTTACACATACGTACAAATGTTAGTTACTGCAATTTGACTGAAGTGACCCTCTGCAGGGCTTACCATCACTCCTCCTGTGGTTGAATGCAGATTGTAGGTTCAAATGCAGGCTAGCTTGCCATTGAAAAATTATATGGAGCTAGTCACTCAGCTGCCTCGCCATTGAAAAAATATTATATGTCTCTTACTTGCTTCTTGCTTGGTGTGATGGATCTGCAGTGTTCTTATGACACTCTGTCTTGCTGGCTGGATTCTTGCTAAAATTCAAAGTCTGATTATATTTGCATTCACAGTCTGTTGCATACAGAAACTTGCAGAATATACACTGATGAGAGAATATACTTTGCAGCACTTGTCTTTAAGAGCAGTAACCAATAACTTTTATAATAAATAAAACTGGACAAACGTTGCAGCTTAAAGTACTGTTCCAACTTTACTTCTCATATAGTACAGATGATGTGAGAGATATAACATTTACCTCAGAACACCAAATGTGTTCCTACCATATCTCCAAACAACTGGATTTATACAGCTCTTTATATACTCTTTTTAAACATATTTTGGAGAATTGCTTATCCTGTAGAAACAATACTAAACTTCCTTGTTTAACAATGTCTTGTAAGAGACCAGCTTTCCTGACAGTGTGAATATCCTGTAACAGTGTCCTGATGTCCATGTAGAAAAACATATTTTTGAGGAAACACATTGTCCTGTATTCTATTTGGATCTTTGTATAAAACACATGTTCTTATGTCAATGCTGATAAGCATATCCTGTTTTTTATGAAGAAAAACATATTTTTGAGAAAACACATTGTCAGAGATCAGCTTTTCTGACAGTGTGAACATCCTGTATTTTATTTGGATCTTTGTATCTGTTCTTATGTCATATCCTGTTTTTCCATGCAGAAAAACATGTCATTGTTCTTTAAAAGCAGATTTTGCATTTTTGTTCTTGCATAACATCCTGCCTTGAGTCTGTAAGGGAATAATGTCCATTCAGCAGATTCCTTTTCCAAGCCATGGTCATTTAGTATGACTGCTGATCACATTTTACTTAAACTTTGTTTCTGCATTTAAGCAAGCCTTTTCTTTCAGCATATTTACACCATAATTCATTTCAGATTAATTTCAGATTTATATTCATAAAATCTAACAAAACCTGCTAGCTGATTATTCAGAAAGAAGGAAAATGGGTCTACTTGAGAACTCCCCACAGATGCAGCAAATTTGGAAGATGACCCCCCTGATCTAGTTTCCATTTGTGAGGGTCTGCCCATGTCCTTCTCAGCTTGTCTACCACACAATTTTGCACTGACAGAATAGGATGCCTGTACAGCGTGGCTGTGCTGTGAAGCTATATTCTGAGTTAACGTGGCTTGTCTGCAAAGGTGGTACGGCCTGGTTCTTCTTTGTTTGTTGATGTACCACATGACTGTGGTAGTCTCTGAAACTTGAAGAGATCCAGGGGACCAAATATGATTAAGAGAATTGAGTGCTTTGATCAGCCAAGCATCTCTTTTATGTTTACGTGCTTGAATTTGTCCTTAGCATCACATAGAGCTTGCACTTTTATCCTTCCTGAAACTGCTCCCCAAGCAAAGTCTGGGACATCTGTGTGACTGTCTACTTTGGAGACAGGAGGGAGAAGGGGAAACCTAGATATAGTGAAATTTGCCACCTCCACCAAATGATTTCTCTTCTGACAAACCCAAGCATTGGGACTTGGAAAAAAAAAAACAAAAAGGATGTTGTTGCTGGGAGGTATCATGAGAATCACCGATTCCATGAGACCCAAAATCCTCGGGTATTGCCTCACAGTAACTGAAATCTGAACACAAACCTTAGAAAATGATCAAGATATAGATCTATTTTTCCTGTGGCTCTTTGAACCAAGGTGTCTGACATCCCAGGAACACAATCCTGTGTGAAGAAGTCAAAAAATACTTGAACATTCTCTTGGAATCCCAGCTTGCGTACGAGATCTCTCACCTAAAGGAGATATTCCTGACATTCTGCAAAGATAAGTAACCCATCTAAATATAAAAAAAATCTGGCTACCTTGCAGCCTGCAATGAGCTATAATATACTTTGCTAACACACTCGGTGCAGTGGATGGTCCAAAGGTAAGGCACAGAACTGTGATGGGATCCATGCACACAAAACCTTAAAAAAAAAGCCTGAAGTCGAGAAAGGGGGGTAACAAAAAATAAGGAAAGAATGGGATTTTGGACACAAATCCTTAAAGAGAATAGCAACAGTCATACAGATATTTAAAGAGAAATAAGAAATACAGGCACAAGCATCCAGCTATGGAAAATGTCACAACACAAAAAATAAGATCACAAAGAGGGAATGTAGAACAGAAGATTAGTAACGTAGAAGTTACAAAATAAAAGTAAGTTATGGAATACCTGTGAAGTGAAGGGTTTAGTGTAGAAAGTCTAACATAGGTTATATCACAGCATGGTAGAACGAGTCCCCCAAAGAAGGAGAAACAGGAGGAGTAGGAGACATCTGAAGGAGAACTATGGACATGGGAAAGAAAAAGACATTTAATATGGTGCAATATTTACATAAAGACAGCAAAACTAATCACTACAAAAAGAGCAGTACCAAGGATATCTGAAGAGAAACACTGGGAAAGACATCTGGATATGGAAAACTTTACAAAACAAAAAATAAAACAGAGGGAAAGTAGCAAAGAGGATTAGCAATGGGGAAGCTAAAGAAATAGAAAACTGAGGTTATGGATTACCTGCAAAGTGAAAGATTTGGTGTAGAAAACCTAACTTTGATAACATCACAGTAGGATACAGCAATGGATCCCCAAATTAAGGAGAAACCAGTGCAGCAGGAAACATCTGATCAGTTGCCATATGAAGATACTTTGGAGGCTTCCATAGGAAACCAGTACAAAAGTTCAGTTGGAGTTGTACAGCAAGGGAAGGAACAGGAAACTGTGTCAGAGTTGCCACAGTCAATGTTGTGGAGTAACAGGCCTGTGAGTTTCCATATTAAAGAGCAATGGAGGACACTGGATGAAACTGAAGAGAATGTGGCACAGGAAGATGCTCTGGAACTTTCTATAGAATGCCCATAAGAAATGTGCCCTCAGTTTAGAAGAAGAGTTGTTTGACTTAATAGAGATGAACATACTAAGATCAATGAAAGAGAGAAACAAAGTCAATAAAATCTCAAAAGTTAGAAGTTTGATAAAATAAATGAACACGGTCATTAGGACTGTTTATAGAGATTCATGTGATATAACAGAAGTAAATAGGATATATCACTGTGCAGCTAAGTTAATAACCGATAAAGACTTACCACAAAAACACAGGGCAGTAAGGGAAAGAAAGGGGAGAAATCAAATGTTATCATGGAAGTATCAAACAGAGAAAACTATAAAGCAATTAAGACAAGATGGGTTAGTGTTAGAAGAGTACAGAAGAGGGAGCAGCTCAGCAAAAATACTCAAAAAGATAAATGTGATAAAAACAATGTGCTGTATCAGAAGAGATCAGAATCTTTTGTCCGCTATCACAAATAATAAACTAAATATCAGCAAAGGCTGAAAAACTTAGAAGATATGCAGATAAATAAAAGGAAAAAATACAAAATAAGCAATTTACTGATGACCCAAAAATTTTTATAGAGAATTAGGAAACAAGGCAAAAGGAATTGAAACACCACCAAAAAAGAAGAAATAGATACATTTTGGAGAAATATCTATGAAGATCCTGTGGAAACATAACAAAGATGCTGAATGGATAGAAGTTAAAAAGAAGAAAGGAAAAAAAAAAAAAAAAGTAAGTAGTTCAAATGTACTGGTATGAAATGGGATGAAGCAACAGCCAGACAGATTGAAACAAAGTTAAGAAAAGCTTCCAACTGGAAACGCCCAGGCCCAGATGCAGTACCTAACTTCTGGCTAAAGTGTTAACGTCTTTATATAAAGATTTAGCTATGACTAAGAATCAGAAGTTCTGTACTTACCATAACTAGGTATCTGTTGCTGCCCATTTTCATTCATCCTCACTAATGGGTATCGGATCCGACTCGGACGCTTTCCAAGACTTTAGGATCAGAGAATCAAGCTCCTCCCTCTACCCATAATACACCATGCCTTCCTCAAATCCACAGATTGAGTTTGCTGCCCTATACAAACCCCACTAGCTCTGGACATGCATGTTTCAGCCTTCTTATGGCCTCCTCAGCAGAGCATTAGGTGGAATGTTTGGCTAAACTTTAGCCATGTATCGCTCTTCTTATATACATAAAGAAGATGTTGAGGCTTGGGTGTTACTTTAAGTAGTTTATAGAATACAAACACACCAGGATGGATAGCAGGAACATTGGATTTAAACTATCTAACTGACCACATACTTGCATGCTCCCACTGGCTGTTCACTCTAAATGGCACTCACATCTTGCACGTGCTCAGTGGATATAGGCATGTACTTTCTTACTGAGAAACTTCTTAAAGGTGTACACACATACTGACCTACATCCTCCCTCTTTACTGAGCTATCTTACATTAGCAAATGACATTTCAATAGGCATGTTATACAAGCAATAATAAAAAAGAAACAGTTATCTCTACGTTGCTGTGTATCTTGAACAATGTTTCAAGATGCGACCTGATCTCGTGACATAATAGTTGGGACTGGGTTTAGCAATAGGGACAGTTACTGGGGAATGTTCTGCTTGAGGAGTTTCAAGGATTTTCTCAGGAATGGGGATTGCTGACAGAATGTCCTCTGGAACAGGAACATTGCACAAGTCACTCTGAGAACTAAAATATGCTGTAACACTAGTTCGGACACTGGTAACAAATGCTTCCGATTTCATCTGAATTCCATTCATAGTGATTCCACAACATACAATCTGGGCTTTTGACACAAACTTTTCACAAATCCGATGCAATCAAAATCTTTTGACATCTGCATTCTCACTAACTCCCCTTTTTTCAATGAACTGAGCGGTTTACTGGTTTTATCATAGTAAGACTTCTGGGACAAATGCTTCTTCAACAGTTGAGCTATTACTGCTTTATTGTTTTTAGCACTTGGAACCAATAAATTACTGCTCACTGGTAATGTGGTTCTGGTTTGTCTCAACATAAGTCTCTGGGCAGGTGAACCAAAATGATTATCACGAGGAATGTTTCTGAGATTTAACAAGGTGAGAAAAACATTGGTATTGTCAAGTCTGGATTTCTCTAACAGCTGTTTTGCACCTTGCGCTGCATGTTCAACCAAGCTGTTTGACTGAGGTTATTCAGGACTACTCGCAATAACAACAAAGTCCCACTCTTCTGGAAATCTCTTCAACTACTGACTAGCAAACTGTGCACCATTGTCAGAAATAACATTGTGAGGACTAACATGAATAGAAAACTGTCGCTTCAACTTAGTAATGACAGTATTGGAGGTTAGGTTGGGAAGCAAGTCAATCTCGAACCAATATGAATAAGAATCTGCTAACACAACGTAATGTTGACCATTCCACTCAAAGATATCCATGGCTACTGTCGACCAAAGTAGTTCAGGAATCTGGCTTAACTGAAGTGGTTCTTTTTGTTGATGTGGCTTTGTACTATTACATACTAAACAAGATGAAAGTACATTCTCAATATCTTTTCACACAGAATGCCAAAATCCTAGACCTCTCACCCTACTTTTGGTAGAATCAATTCCTGAGTGGCCACAGTGCAAGATCTTAATACACTCTTGTTGCAAGGACTTTGGAACAATCACTTCAGGACCTTTCTCTCTCACTCAACTAGACTCTTTAAAAACATTTAAATTTGCACTAAAAAACACTCTCTCAATAGCCTTGTCTGTTCTTGCAGTCCTATGATTAAACCACCTTAAATGTTTTGTCACTATACACTACAAATACTTTTACTAACTTAATATAGTTGCAAGTTACACTATCTGTCTTTGTATCCAATCTCTCTTGCTTTCTTTATTTCTGTGGCTGAATAAACAGAATTGATTAAATAGTATTCTTACTTATGAGAATATACAGAATTACTAAAAATTTAATACACTGGGATTATTTTCTTGTATTGTATACCTCTATAATATGCATTTGTTTTGTATATCTACTTCAATTTGCATTATGTAAAAACTTTCTTGACTTTTAAAGTTAAGGTGATGTTAAGTATAATTTTCTGTGATTGTATGGAGCTTTTCTCCCCAGGTCTCCACTGAAAATGGGTTGTTGGGCCCAGTGGACTTTCCTGGTCAACAAATGTCAATAAATAACAAACAAACAAATAAATAAATATTGTTTTACAAAATCTCATCTCTGTATGGAAAATACTGCTGCCCTTCTACTGGTAAAGAAGACTGTTTTGAAGGCCATCCTCGACTGATAAAGTGGTTGAGCTTCTGGAGAATTGAGTCTGAAGTGGTGTGAGTTCTAAGCTCATCATGACGTGTGAAAGAAAAAATTCTCACTTCCATGACCTCAAAATCAAGTTGCTCATTATTATGCTGTTCTGTGCTTTTTTCTGGGTGATCTGGATAAGGTCTCAGCAAGATAAAGAAGTCTGTCTTTTGTGTAAACAAGACTGCAACTGTACGTTTCTAATTTGAGAATCACGCGTTGCAATCTAGCTGGAGCTGTATGCATAGGTTTTCACAAAATAGTAACTAGAGGTTAGTGATCAGTTCAGTCAGTGATCAGTATATTAAATATAATCATGGAACTTCGAACATGCAAATACAATTGCCAAAAGCCCTTTCTCAGTCTGGGCATACTGCATTTCAGTTAGGGTAAGAGTTCTCGATGCATAGGCTACTGGTCTACCCTCTTGAAGAATAACTGCACCTAGACCAAATTTAGAAGCATCACAGGAAAGAGTAACTGGTTTGCTAACATGATAGTAGCTGAGAGTTGGAGGGTTAGCAATATTCTGTTTCAGGACATCAAACACTCTTTGGTGCTGTTCTGGCCATGACCAAACTACATCTTTCTGTGTCAGCTCTGTCAGCGATGCTGAAAGGTGGCTTAAATCTGGAATGAACTTGCCTAGATAGTTGACCATTCCAAGAAAACCTTGTAGGGTTTGAATATCGTCTGGAGCTGGCATCTCGAGAATTGCTGTTTGCTTGGAAAGATCTGGTCAGAAACCTGAACTGGTAAACAAGTGACCAACATAAGTAACTTCTCGTAGCCTAAATTTGCACTTCTGAGGATTCAGCTTAAGATTCACTTCACGTGCTCTTTCCAGAACTTTCTTGAGGTTTCTGTCATGTTCAACTTCACCACTGCCTCCTACTAGGATATCATCTACTATCTTAGCACAGGGACAGCCAGAAAAAATTGCTCCATTGCATGCTGAAAGACTTCACTGGCAGAATTTATCCTAAATGGCATTCTCAGAAATGTGCATCTTCCAAATGGCATACTGAATGTGGTTAGCAATGAAGATTTTCGGTCAAGTAAAATTTGCCAAAATGAACTCTTTGCATCTAAGACAGAAAAAACAGTGGCGTTTGGCATGAGGGCAGCAACTTCTTTGACTGTGCATTGGATGATGAGGTCTTTTTAATGCTTTGTTCAGATCTCTTGGATCAGTGCATATTCTGATATCATCTGAGCTTTTCTTATGAGCTGCCACCATGGAGGATACCCATTCAGTAGGTTCTTCTACTGGACAAATTACTCCTAGCTGCGCCATTCTGTCTATCTCGGCTTTGACTCTGCTCTGCATAGGTACTAGAACTTTTCGTGCTGGTCTAACAACTGGGCTGACCTCTGGGTCTAACTTCATTGAGTACACAATTGGGAGTTTGTCAGCAAAAATATCAGCGTACTCTGAAAAAACAGTTTGGGCAAAATTTGAGCTGTTGTCATTCAGGCTTACATGGTGGACTTCTTTATAAAATGAAAGTGGTCCAATTTTCAAACTGTCTCTGAGGCCTAATAATGACCGCACTTGTCTCTTGACTACGAAAAATTGCAAATCATAGCTGTTCCCAGTAGAATAACATGAAAGCACTACTGAACCCTCGGTTTGAATCTCTTCACCACTATAAGCATCAAGCTTAGAACATTTTGTCAAATCAAGTTGCTCTGCAGCTTTTACTCTAGCAAATGTTTCTGCAGACATTACATTGCACTTTGAGCTCTACAGGACTCCCACTAATCCAGCCTCCGCTAAAAAAGGGCTTTAGCCTAGTCAGACTATCCCGGCCAACAAATGTCAAATAAATGCATTTCATTCTTGCCCACAAATCTACAATATTAACTGTTTCACCAAGCACAGACACACCATCAACATAAAAAGTAGGGCCACAGCTCTTTAATTGATCAACCTGCCTCCTGGAGTGCCCTCTTTTAATAAAAGAATGTGCCTTATTTGATTTACAAAATCTTTTGAAATGATTCCACTTATTGCAAGAATGACACTGTTGACCAAAAACTAAGCTTTTCTCTTTTGGGTTTGTGATTTCCACCACAATTGCAACAGTTGACTATGAAGCTTGGTGGAGGCACATGTTTTGATTTTGCTGACTTAACCTAATGCTTCACTGAGCATGTCCATTTCACACAGCATACACTAGAATTTGCAGGAAAGACTCAGGGTTTCCAGGGACTGTTATAGGACCTGCAGTAGGTGCCATGTGCTTGGGCCTGTTTCTTTTAACCACGTGCTGCACAATATCAACATGAGCTTTGTCACTGTGCCTTTTACAGCTATTCTCATTTTTAAGCATACTTGTGTGCTTTTCTGTAAGCTCAAATAGCTAACAACTCTCAATTGCCTTATTTAATCACTCTCTCAAAGCAAAATCTTTCTCACCATGTCATTATTAATACCACATACAAGCCTGTCCTTTATCAACTCATCTCTCAAATCACCAAATCTGCATGTTTTAGCTTTGTTTCTCAAGTCAGTTATATATGCCATAAAAGGTTTCACAAGGCTTTTTGATCCCTTGTGTAAAATAAGTGCCTTCCCATTGTAATATTCATTTGGGGGTTACAAATTTCTCTAAATTTACGATTTAAGCACTCAGGGCCTTCCCTTGTTTCAGCTGCTACCACTATATGGCAGTTTACCCCTCTCCTGCAAACACAGCAGGTGCATACACAAATGAAAGCGCTCTTTCAATGGTCTCTGACCCAGTTAAATTAAGCAGAATAAATGCTTTTGTACATGCGTCTGTCAGAAAAAGCAGCCTGTATGAAAATATTGTATTCCTGCTCAAACAAACACTCTCTAATTTTCTGTAATACTGTTATCAAACACAAGCAGAGCGGGTCTATGAAAGTCTTCTGTTATGCCCACAGATTATAGTAAAACACAACGCAGTCATGACCCTTGTAATTATGTACAAACATGCACACACACCAGGTATTTTTAATAATATTCAAATGCACAATAAACTCTTCGAAATACTGTACTCTATGAAACATGCTGTGAAACAACTGTACTTTGTGAAATATTCTTTGAAATGATTGTACCTTGCGAAATAACTGCACTGTAATACTGCACACACTTGCAAACACTTTGCACGCTTCGGATATTTTGAATAGCTGTAGTTAAAAAGAAAACTCCACCCTAGAACTAAAAAAATTTTTTTTTCACTCTGTCTGTTTCCTGACCTATTTTAATAGCTCAAAATCATTCTAAGTGCTTTATTTGTAATTTTAGCCCATTTTCCACAACATGGCTACCAATGGGGCTTGATGCATCAACGTGATCTTGTACTCCCTCAAGCCTTTCTCATACCATAATACTTTGTATGACTCATGCCAGACATAAGGGAATAACTTTGAATTCCCATGCCATTGACATATAATGGGATTTGAGAGGGTCACTGTTATTTACTTTACCTTCTGTAAAAGGACGGCTTATTTTCTGTCTTTAATCACCCTCATTTATGTTTGGCTCAGACCTTGTTTTACACTATACTTAGAAGTTATCTAGCCACAGCCAGAAAAGTAAATAATTGCAGGCCTTTGTTCAGGGTTTTCTTTTGTAGTCTGAGGAATTGATTCTGCAAGGGTCTCTCAGTGTAGTGACAGTTTTAACACCTCTGCAGTAGTGTGGGGGGAGGGGATTCCTAATTCCTCTTGTAACCATTTACTTTGACACGGAGGCATTAGCAATGCAGAAAAGTTCGAGATTTGCTGAAAAAAAGAAGCTATGTACACACCATAACATTCCATCTGTGTGCCCATTTTCATTCTTCCTCAACAACTCTGCCCCTTTTGACAGCTCATGGATACTGGAAACTCTTGAGCACCTCCCTTACCCATAATGCTCTAGTCCTCTACCACTCCTCAGATCTTGTTTGCTGATCTTTTAGCTTTTAGAAACTTAAACAATCATAATATGAGAATCTGGAGCTCAAAGGCAAGAACACTGGTTCCCTTAATATCGTCTCATTCTTCCAGAAGTCACAAACAAAATGGTAGGGGGTTGGAGGGAAGGCAGTCGAAGAATGAAGATGGACAACACAGATGGAACATTATGGTGAGTAGAGAACTTCTTTATCCAATGTTGTCAATTTTCATTCATTCCTCAACAAGTGGAACAGAGTCCCCAGCTACCTGAATCCCGGGAGTACACTAAGAAAGGATATTGCTGAGCACTGTCGAGTCAAAGACTACTCTTCCCCTCAAGACCAGATCCAATCTGTTGGATCTTTAAAAGGGAGTTTAAGAAAAAAAGTTCCCCTTATAAAGTCTTTACAAAATTTCAAAGAAGCTAAGGAGGAATTATTTACTCCTATGTGAAAATTACAAATAGTTGTACTTTAACAGTCGAGGAGCTTGCCCTTCATTAAAATTTGAAGTAAAAAACTCAGGAACTTTAGGTACTGGTACTGAAAAGGATCAATGTCTCTTTGTTGTGCCCAAAAGCAAATCTTTTCCATTTACTTCTGTAAATTTTCCTAGTAGAAGCTTTATGGGAAGACAAAAGCATTCAAAATGCAGGGAAGGAGAACCTTGGTTGTCTGGCTATCAATGGAAGTGGAGAAACCATGCAGTCAGCTTTGAGCCTGAAATGTCTGGGTGAATCATGCCTGTCAGGTGAGACAGGAGGTCTGGAATCGGCTTCAGAATCCATGCTAGGTGAACTAGATGAAGCCAAAGAAAGGGGAACCAAATCTGACAAGGCCAATAAGGTGCAATGATGATGACTGTGCTCTTCAATCAGGATGCTTTCTGAAGAAACTTGCAAATTAGAGGAGTTGGGGGTAAGTGTAAAGGAGACCGGGGAGCCAATCGTGGAGGAGAAAGTCTCTCGGTGACTCTGTCCAATGCCCTAGACTCCTTGTTAGGGGGATGGACAAATGAACTCTATTCTGCAAGTTCCTTTTTTGTGTCCATCACTATGACCATGGCACCTATTGGTATTCCTTTACTCCAAAATTCTCTTCCGTTTGGTGGTGCCAGGATCTTGTCTGGTTTCTTGTGGATCAGCTCACCAGAATCAGGTTCCTTCCATGCCCACCTAGAGATCAAATCAATGAGCTCATCGGCGGGTGGAGTCACCCAGGAGGTAGACGGGCCAAACCTAAGGGCTTCCAGGAATACAGATTCCTCTTGGGAAGGGTTATCATTAGACCAACCACCCCTTTGCTTGAGGATCTCCAGAATGTCTCCAAAGGAGACATCATCAGGTGGTGATCTTGGGGACCCTTTCCTCTCATCAAAATCAGTATCTTCTGTGACCAAGACTTGAGGAGAGTTTAAGTGCCTCCTCTTTCACTTTCTCTTCCTAGGAACCTCTTCAGTGGGATGTTCTGGAGAAGTATCAAAATATATTCAACTGGACGTATAAGAGAATTTAAGTAACTTTATCTGCACTTTTTTTTCAATAAAATACAGTATTTAAATTGATTTTAACTGTGTGTTGCAGAAATATTAACTGAACTGGAAGTTAGTCAGTGTTTGCTGAATTTTGTTATTTGCTAGTAATTACAGGTGTGGGGGTAGCCACATTCTTTGATTTCCTGTCCTTGCCTATTTAAGTGGTACAGTGTGAAATATTTTCTGCTTAAAAACCTCAGCTTTGGCGGCTAAGAACTTGCTGTATTCAACTGGACGTATAAGAGAATTTAAGTACCTTTATCTGCACTTTTCTTTCAATAAAATACAGTATTTAAATTGATTTTAACTGTGTGTTGCAGGAATATTAACTGAACTGGAAGTTAGTCAGTGTTTGCTGAATTTTGTTATTTGCTAGTAATTACAGGTGTGGAGGTGGCCACATTCTTTGATTTCCTGTCCTTGCCTATTTAAGTGGTACAGTGTGAAATATTTTCTGCTTAAAAACCTCAGCTTTGGCCGGCTAAGAACTTGCTGTATTCAACTGGACGTATAAGAGAATTTAAGTACCTTTATCTGCACTTTAAAGTGTTTAAATTGATTTTAACTGTGTGTTGCAGGAATATTAACTGAACTGGAAGTTTTGACTCTGCTCTTCAGTTAGTCACACCCACCCTCCCTGTTTTTGTTTTGGTGTTAATCTTAGTGGCCTTGAAACTGCCCGCACCTCTTGTAAATTTGTGTTTGGATACTCCTGGGCCCATCTCATTTGCTCACTCAACTGAGTGCAGTGAGATCATATTCTGATTTCAGGCACTCCTACTGTGTACAAAGAGAGCATCTGGGAAACAGAAAAAAAAATTTAAGCTTGTTTCCTGCCTTTCCTTTTAAGTGGTATAGACTATTTGTATTCTGAGCCCCAAGCCCTTCTGTGTTGGAGGGAAGCCTTCTAGCTTAGTTTTTTTTCTTATAACTAGCCAGTTTTCTAGTTTCAGCACTCAAATCTGTTTCTTTGATCTCAGCACTTGTTCAAAAAAAAAAAAAAAAAAAATTTCATCTGCTTTTACTGTACTTGTGTTTCTACCTACTTTATTTTACTTTTGCATCATCTTAAAAGTACTCAGTTGTATTTATTACTGCTTGGTGTAACTCATTCTAAGCCTTTTGGTTTAAACACTTGGGCTTCGGACCAGTTGTTTTGCACTGAGAGGGTTTGTGGTCTGTACTGTAGTGGCAGAACAGGTAGCTTACATCCTTCTAGGTTGGGAACTGCTGATTGAGGGCTCAGTGTCTGTTATTCTAAAAGTGTATTAATTCTGGTTTAAGCACTTGGGCTTTCAGGCCAGTTATTTTACATTAAGAGGGTTCATGGTCTGCACTCTTGTGGGAGGAGAGGCTGGACTCTGCCCTTCTGAGCTGGGAATTTCTGGTTAAAGGCTTATAGTGCATGCATATCTGAACAGCTTCTTACTGAAGTTGGTGCGCCTTGTTTGCTGTGGCATAGACTGGATTCGGGCCTGCTGGATCTAGCTTTGTTTGTGTAACTTGAGCACTAATCCAGGCATTCTCTAAAGTATTCAATTGTATTTATTACTGCTTGGTAGTAACTTGATTAAAGTGTAGCTATCATTCTAAGTCTTTTGGATTAAGCACTTGGGCTTCAGACCAGATGTTTTACATTAGGAAGGTTTGTGGCATGCACTGTGGTGGCATGACATGTAGCTTTCATCCTTCTAAGTTGGGAACTGCTGATTGAGAGCCCAGTGTCTGTTATTCTTAAAGTGTATTAGTTCTGGTTTAGGCACTTGGGCTTCAGGCCAGTTATTTTACATTAAGAAGGTTCGTGGTCTGCACTCTTGTGGGAGAAGAGGCTGGACTCTGCCCTTCTGAGCTGGGAATTTCTGGTTAAAGGTTTATAGTGCCTGAATATTTGAACTGTATCTTACTGAAATTGGTACACTTTGTTTGCTGTAGCATAGACTAGATCCAGGCCTGCTAAATCTAGCTTTGTTTATATGCTTGTTGTTTGTTTGCTTGTTATTTTCCTGGAACGCTAATTCCACCTAATACGCGGCTTCTCAGCACTTCTGTGGATCACTAGTGATATCTGCATTGCTTACTGTACTTATTTCCTTGTTTCACTTGAAAGAAAGTTACTGTTTGTCGTTTTTGCATTTAAGTTACCTGTAACACATTGCACTTAAGTTACCTGGCACTTGCGCGCTAAAGCAATTACATAAGTCAGCACTAAAAATTAAAAGCACTACACCCTCACTTCCCCACTGGTCCTTGTTTTCAATTATTAAGGAATTCCCAATATTATTCTAGCATGTCCAAAGGTTGGTTGTCAATCTCCTCTCCGGTCCAGCTGGTGAATCTGGGAATCTTGAGGCAATGTTACAACTGCCTCATGTACACAGACAACCCTCTCCTCCTCGCAACAAATTCCAACACATGTGAGAGATGCAACCATATAGCCAAACTGGAGGCTAAGCTCTCTCAACTCAGTACTGGCATAACCAGTCAGCAGGAGAAGGAAACCACACTCACTACAATTCCAGTCTCACATAGACCTACCACAACAGCAAACCAAACACATAATCACACAAAAACATACTCGGAGGCTCTAAATAAAGATCTGCCTAAGCAGCAGAGACCTCCAAAGCAGACACCCAAGCAACCGCTACCCCAAAACAAAACACGTGCAACACATATCTCACAAAGCCAGTGTGCCGAACAGTCACAGCCCTTAAGACTAAACAACACACCTGATACACTTGTAATAGGTGACTATCAGTCAGGCACACTGACGTCCCGCTCACCAGGCTGAACAAGGAGAGGGTTACGGTGAGCAGCCTGTCGGGCGCTAGGGTCCGCCACATAACACAAGCACTCAGGTCACTCCAAGGCAAGTACAAATATGACTCAGTCATTGTCCATGCTGGTGTGAATGACTTCAGACGTACCTCCCTGGACTACATGAAAAGAGACATAAAGGAGCTCTCTGAGCATGTAGCCCAGGCCGGTATGACCCTGACCTTGAGTAGCATCTTACCCTCACCAAGAATGATGCCACAATATGAAGACAAGATGATCAATTTCAACAATTGGCTTAAGTACTGGTGTCATTCAAAGGGATCCAATGCCTGTCAGCTTGGGATGATATGCTCGACAAGCCACGATGCTTCGCTAGGGACGGCTTGCACCTGTCACCCCTGGGCTTTCGGATATTGGCAAAGGCTCTTGCTACCCCCATAGTGCCTTTTTTAGGCAAGGCTCAAAAGACAAACCCAACTCCATAGGTATCACAAGGGATAAGAAACTAAGAGTAATGCTACTCAACGCCAGAAGTCTAAACCTCACAATGCATGCACTTGAAACTCTCCTTAGCATGGAGAACATCGATATCTGTGCAATAACAGAAACCTGGTTCAGGGCTCCCGAGAGCACCCCAGCACTACCAGGTTATACCTCATACCCTGCTTTTCGGCCCCAAAACTTGGACCGAACCACAAAAGGAGGGGGAGTATCGATATTCATCAAAGACACCCACACCTCCAGGTTGGTGGCAAAGCACGAAGCATCAGAGACTATCCATGTGCAACTAACAGTGGGTAAAACTGCCTTCCAGTTTATAGCCTGCTACAGACCACCCTCCCAAACCCAGGAACCCCACTCGGCCTTTCTGAGAACACTGGAAAATATGAAGCTCTCTCCAAACACCATTATATTGGGCGACCTCAACTACACTAACATAGACTGGGAGCATTACTCTAGCTCCAACACCCTAGCCCAAAGGTTCCTAGAATTTATAAACTCAAATGCTATGGAACAACTTGTTACCACTCCCACAAGAGGGGAAAACATACTGGACCTGATCATCACCAACATGGGGACTCTATGCTTCAGACCAGAAGTGTATCCCTCACTGGTAAGATCAGACCATAAAACTAATCTCACTGGATATTCACATCCCGACCCCACCCCTGCCCAGAAAACCACAGTGAAAACTTCTCTAAAGCAAATTTCACACTCCTCAAAACCGAGGTGGAATCCTTCAAAGCCACCGGCCTGTGGAAAATACGCCCAGACCGCAGAATCCTTTATAAACGCATTCTATGAACACCTTCAGGAATGCATGGATCATCGATCCCAAATAAAACCAAGACCCAATCCTCCAAAGGCAGGCGTCCTGTCTGGTGGACCCCAGCCATAAACAAACTATACAATAGAAGGAGGAAGCTACTAAATGATAGAGCAAAATCCCAAAAGGGAAGGCATGACTGATCAGTATTAGCAAAAAACTACGGGCACTCATAAAATTGTCTAAGGCCAGCTTCGAGAGAAAATTGCACAGGACACTAAGGATAATCACAAGGCTTTCTTTAGTTATGTTAGGAACCTGGGTGGTAATTCCCAGATATGCTCAGAATTAGTCCAAAATGACAAAAATACACCGAACCCACAGACATTGCCAACATCCTAGCTGACAGGTTCAGCGCAAACTTCCCCCCCCCACCAAAAGGGCAAATATCTATCCCAGCAGAGTGCTGCCCCCCTGACATCTCAGATGCTCAGGTAAGAGCCGCCTCTTCAAAGCAAAAACACAGCATCAATGGGACCAGACGGTGTCCCGGGCTGCGTCCTACATGAACTCCAAGAAGAGCTAAACCCAAACATAAAACTACTGTTCAGTCTCAGCCTTACTACAGGATATGTGCCCAAAGAGTGGCGTACAGCAACAGTGGTCCCTCTCCATAAAGGTGGTGCCTCAACGGATCCTGGAAACTATCGACGCATAAGCCTGACTAGCTTGATCTGCAAAGCTATGGAAAGGATCATCATGGACCTCATAAATAAAGATATTGGGGACCTACAGACACTGGATCCTACCCAGTTCGGCTTTGTTAATGGCAGATCCTGCCTCTTAAACCTGGTTGATTTCTTTGAAACAGTCACCAAGGCGAGTGACCTGGGAAGGTCGTCCACACAGCCTACCCGGACCTCGCAAAGCCTTCGATACAATACCACACTCGGGCATTATAGATAAGCTCACCAGCTTAAATATAAACCCCTATGTCACTAGATGGATTGCAAACTGGCTCAAGGACAGAACCCACATGGTTAGAATTGCTGGAGCCATGTCAGACTCAAACCAGTTACAAGTGGTGTCCCACAAGGCTCAGTCCTGGGACCTCTCTTGTTCGGTATATATTTTCGGAGGTACAGGCCAACACGGAAGGACTGTGGCTGACCAAGTTCGCAGATGACTGCAAACTGGGCGCCATAATCGACTCTCCAGCCGACACAAGCATCCTCCAAAAGGGCCTCATAGAAACAGACAACTGGTGCTAGAGCCATGGCCTCAAGCTAAATGCCAAAAAGTGTATAGTCATCCCTTTGGTAAAACAAAGTGCCCACAAATTACCACATAGGTGGTAATCCATTAAGTACAGAAGAAGTAATTAGGGACCTGGGGACCCAAGTTGATAGCAATCTCTCATTTGACAACCACGTGGCCAAAGTGGTTAGAAAAACATTTATATAGCCCACCTAATCATGAAGGGATTCACCTCTAGCTCAGGGAGGTCATCGTGCCTCTTTACTCATCCCTCATCAGGCCCATAATTGAGTACAATGCCCGCTTGGGATGTACCTTACCAGACACCTGCAGCAACTAGAAAGACCCCAAAAGTACCTCACCAAGAGGATCAAAGGGCTCAAACAGATGCCATATGCTGCCCGGTTAAAGAAACTCCAGCTCTACTCAGTGGCATACCGCCTGTTCAGAGGCGATCTGTGCCTGACGTATAAAGCCATGTCCAACCCGGAATGAATGGACATGCTGCACCTCAGAAAATCCAAATCCCATCGAGCTACGCTCGAAGAGACTTGAACCTCAGCACTGAAATAAATAGGACATGCTGGAGGGACAGATTCATAACCCAGAGGCTCCCTTCACTCTGGAATAAAATCCCAGTCGAGGTTAGGCAGAGTCCCTCACTGACTCTCTTAGGTTCATAGGTTTATACTAGGCTATCTGCCCTAAGGCATTTATAAGCCTAGCCCAAATTATTGTGGCTTACGCCACCCCTTATATGAAAAAATACTGTGCCCATTAGTTTGTTGTGCCTCTGTCCAGCAGTGACCCAGAGATGATTCCCGGGGTAAACCTACGATCTCCCATCCACAGGTCTAGATTTCTCTTGAACAGAGTCAGCGAGGTGCTCTGCCTCACATGGACCAGGATTTTATTCCACAGCATAGGGAGTCTCTGAGTGATAAATCTATCCCTCCAGCACGTCCTATTTATATCCGTGCTAAGGTTTAAGTCGCTTGCTCTAGTGGTTTTGATGGATTTGGATTTTTTGAGGTGGAGCATGTCCATTAATTCCGGGTTGGACATGGCCTTGTATGTCAGGCACATGTCACCTCTGAGCAGACGGTATGCGACTGAATAGAGCTGGAGTTTCTTCAATCTGGCAGCATATGACAGATTTTGGAGTCCCTTTATCCTTTGGTGAGGAACTTTTGGGGTCTCTCCAATTGCTGCAGATGTCGGGTGAGATACATCCCGAATGGGGCATTGTACTCGATCATTGGTCTGATAAGTGAAGAGTACAGGGGAACAATGACCTCACTAGATCTGGATGTGAATCCCTTCATGATCAGGTGGGCAATGTAGAAGGTCTTTCTAACCACTTTAGCAATGTGAGTGTCAAAAGAAAGGCCACTGTCAACCTGGGTCCCCAGGTCCCTGATAACCTCTTCTGTGCTTAGTGGATTGCCACCTATATGGTAGCTTGGGGTTACCTTGTTTTTCCCGAAGGGTATGACTATACATTTTTGGCGTTTAACTTCAGGCCATGGCTCTGGCACCAGCTATCTGTTTCCGTGAGTCCCTTCTGAAGGATATCAGTGTCCGATGCACTTTCCACTATGGCCCAGTTTGCAGTCATCTGCAAACTTTGTCAGCCAAAGTCCTCCCATGTTGGCCTGTACTTCTGAGAAGTAGATGCCAAACAATAGGGGCCAAGGACCGAGCCCTGTGGGACACCACTTGTGACCGGCTTGGAGTCTGACACAGCGCCAGCAACTCTAACCCTGTGGGTTCTGTCCTTAAGCCAGTTTGCAACCCATCTTGTGACATATGGGTTTACATTTAAGCTGGTAAGTTTTTCTACAATACCCGAGTGGGGTATTGTGTCGAAGCCTTTGCAAGGTCAAGGTAGGCTGTATGGACTGCCTTTCCTCATCAATGGCCTTGGTGACTATTTCAAGAAGTCGACCAAGTTCAAAAGGCATGATCTTCCCTTGACAAAGCCAAACTGGGTCGGGTCCAATGTCTGCAAGTCCCCTATATCTTTGTTTATGAGCTCCATTATGATCCTCTCCATAGCTTTGCAGACTAGACTTGTTAAGCTTATGGGGCGTAATTACCAGGGTCCGTGAGGCGCCACCTTTGTGGAGTGGGACCACAGTTGCCGACGCCACTCCTTGGGCACGTATCCTGTGGTAAGGCTGAGATTAAACAGCTGCCTTATGTGCGGGTTTAATTCCTCATTTAGCTCGTGTAGCACACAGCCGGGGACACCATCCGGTCCCATTGATGCTGTGTTTTTAGCTTTAGAGAGCAGCTTTCACCTGCATTTGAGATGTCCGGGAGGCTACACTCGGCTGGGATAGTTATCTCTCCTTTAGGGGAGAGGGGTGAAGTTTGCACTGAACCTGTCTGCCAGTATGTTGGCAATGTCTGTGGGTTCAGTGATTTTTGTATCATTTTGGACTAATTCTGAGCATATCTGTGAGTTTCCACCCAGGTTCCTAACATAGCTGAAAAAGGCCTTATGATTGTCCTTTGAATCCATGGCAATTTTTCTCTCAAAATTGGCCTTAGTTGATTTTATGAGTGCTCGTAATTTTATACTAATAATGATCAGGGGTGACTTCCCTTTTATGGATTTTGTTCTATCATGTAATAGCTTTCTCCTCTTATTGTAAAGTTTGTTAATGGCTGGGGTCCACCAGACTGGACGCTTGCCCTTTGTGGAAAGAGTCTTGGTTTTATTTGGGATTGCCTGATCCATGCAGTCCTGGAGGTGTTCATAGAAGGCATTTGTAAGGGCTTCCGCAGCTTGGGTTGTGGTTTCCTCTGACTCAGGGGCCTTGAAGGATACCACACCAGTCTTGAGTAGTGTGAAGTTTGCTTTAGAGAAGTTCTTCACTATGGTCTTTTTTGTTTGGGGTGGGGGCGGGATGTGGATTTCCAGTGAGATTAGTTTATGATCAGATCTCACCAATGAGGGATATACTTCCGGTGTGGAGCATTTTGTCCCCATGTTTGTGAATCTTGATGAGTGGATGGGAGATCGTAGGTTTACCCCGGGTATCACTTCTGTGTCACTGTTAGACAGAGGCACAGTATACTAACCTCGAAAAAGGGCATAGCAAAATAAATTAAAAATGGGTGGCAAAAGCCAAACACATTCTGGCAAGGCTTATAAATGCCCTAGGGCAGATAGCCTAGTATGAACCTATAATGATGGGTAGTCTGGAGACTTTGGGCTGGCTGTCTCTGTAAAGTATGGTGTTGAGGCTCAAGGCACAAAGACATATGAAATTGTGAAAACTGATCCGGGAGGGGGGAAATCACCCTTCTTCTAGAACTAGACAGCACTCTCTCCACTAACTTAAAGGCAGAATATGCCCCAGTGAGAAGGAGGCTGGTGGTGCCAAAAAGACATGCTTCCAAACCGTTGGCTCCCTCTAACCCTAAGGCAGCCCACCTGAAGCAGAAGTTAGAGCCAAGCTGTCCAAAGCTGAGGCTTCAAGGGGCACAGGCGGCTCCAGCAACTTTGGAGTCAACTCCAACACCTCAGATCTGGCAATGGTGCTACAGCTCTGAGGCTCATCCGGCTCCAACACACTTGGAGCCAGTCCAGTCAGAGAAGGTACTGGAGCAGAAGATATGACAATCTTCAGATACAACATGGATGGTTTCAGAAGTCTTGGATCCAACAGCTCCGAAGCCAAAGATTGGACTGAAGGAGCCAAAACAGGTGGAGTAATGCTGGTAAAGATCTCCAGACCCAATGGGACAGGAGTTATGAGAACTCCCATCTGAATTTGTGCCAAGAGAAATCTCATCATTCTAGCCACATTTGCTTCTGTCAGACTTCTAGAAGAATGAGAAGAGGAGGCCTCTAAAGAGGTCCTAGAATGATGGCATCTCTCCAGGAAGGGTGATGGAAGACGGGAAGGAACAGCATCTAGATATGATGCATAATGGGTTCTAGAAAGTTTCTTCTGTTGTGAGTGTGTCGGATCCGATAACGTATATCTGTTATCAGAAGCTGTCAGATCAGAGGATTTAGATTTTGGATCCGATAAAATTGAATCAGATCGCTTAGACACCTTGAGAAGTGGTTCAACAGTCGGATCTAATCTAGGCGTGGAGGATTTGTAAGGGTCCGATGGATGCTTTCTGGACTCCTTATTTCTTAGAGGTTTACACTCCAGATAAAGACTCAGAAAAGGAAGTCGGCAATAAACCTTTCAAAATAAGTTTATTTGCTGGTGTCTACTAAAACCCGTTGATTAAAGCCCTTACAAATGTCGCAAGACTCTTAAATCAGCTTGGTCTAAACAGTACACACAAGAACTGTGTGCATCTGAAAAATGGATTTTATGCCCACAATCTTTACATTTACTAAAGCCTGAAGGCTTTTCAGCCATACTGGTGAAAATTACAGTCCTAATAATAGAAAGAAAAACATTCTTTAAAAAAAAAAAAAAAAAAGGAAAATAAGAAAGTAAAAAATTACCAGCAATGGTAATTGAAGAAGTTATCACAAAGGTGTACTTTAATAGCAAAACAGAGAAAAGATTACCAACAATGGTAAGCGAAATTACACCAATAAGTGTAGAAAGGATAAGGGAGGAATATATTATAGAGAATAACTAAAAAGGGTAATAAAATTTAAATATTCTACTTTACCCACAAAGAACAACACTAAAGCTCGTGAGCTAACAGCGATCACATCTGTACGCGAAGGCAGCAAACGACATCTGAGATATGGTAGGGGACTAGACCATTATGGGTAAGGGAAGAGCTCAAGAGTTTCCAGTATCCACGAGATGTAAAAAGCAGCTGAGTCGGATCCAAGGGTCATAGCCAAACCCATTTAAAAATCTACTTAATAATCTGGTTAAATAAGAGGCACCACATCATTATAAATTTTATTTAAAGTACATAAGGGTTATATTATTATGACAGCTACTAAGTAGGGCAGGACCAACTCGAATGTCACACTGGGAAGGGATGTGAATTTAACATGTGTACCAATAACACTTTGCTTTACAGCACAATAAACCACTCCCTTGCCTGATAAAAAGTATATATATATAAGTATATAAAAAGTATATAAATATATATATATATTTTTTTTTTTTTTGTTTGACTTAAGCCGAGTTTAAGTTCGCTACTTCTACTACTTTTGCCTGATCTGATTATTATACAGTGAATAGCTAGAGATACACAGACTGAAAATCTTCCACACAGAGAAGTTTCTTACACTGTTTTATTCTTTTAATGAGGAACCTCTGCAGATGTTCCAGTTGTTGGATGTGTCTAGTTAGGTACAGTCTAAAAGAGCATGATACTCAATGAAAGGTTGATGAATGCTGAATACAGTAAAACAATGACCTCCTTGGACTTAGATGCCATATCTTTGTTTATAAGTTGCACAACATGGAATGATTTCCTCACTACTGAAGACGTGATGGTCAAAGGCTAGATTAATGTCTATGTTCGTCCCGAAGTCCATGACTACTAGGTTGACCCTTAGGGGTGTGTTGTCGATACGATAGTTACCAGGGGTAGATGACTTCTCGAAGGATGTTATTATGCATTTCTTGGCATTCAGTTTTAATCTATGGCTCTGACACCAGTTATTTCTCTAGGTCAGCTCTTACTGGAGAACATTGTTAGCTAGATTCTATGACTGCTCCTAATTTGCAATCGTCTGAAAATTTGGTTAGCCAGAGGCCCTTGATATTGGCCTTGACTTCAGAGAAGTAAATGTCAAAAAGGAGGGGTCCCAATACCAATCCCTGAAGGACTTCCCTTGTGACTAGCCTTTTTGTAGAGGTGGACAATTCTAACTACTTGGGCCCTGTCTGTGATTCAGCTGGCTATCCTGCGGGTGACATAAGGGTTTATACCCATCCTCTTGAGTTTATCAACAATGCCTTGGCTAGGTCAAACTAGGCAATGTGAACCAATCTGCCTTCATCCATTGCTTTGATGACTTTCTCAAAGAAGTTCATCAGGTTCAATAGGCATGGCCTGTGCTTGACTAAACCAAACTGGGTTGGGTCCAGTGCTTGCAAGTTTCCTATGTCATTTTTGATAATTTCTATAGTAATTCTTTCCATGGCTGTGCATAGAAGACTAGTGAGACTTATGGGTCTGTAGATGGCCCACCTTTGTGCAAAGGGATGACTGCTGCTGTTCTCCATTCATGAGGCAAGAAGCCTGTTTGAAGCCTACAGTAAAATCACAATTCCAGAAGGCGTGACACATCATGTTTTATGCCATTTATTTAGTCGGCATCCTTGGATATTGTCTGGGCCAAACAATGCAGTGTTCTTAGCCTTAGAGAGAGCATTGAGGACCCATTTCCCTAGTGATAGTACAGAAATTTATATTTGATTGTATTTCCTGAGGGGGAGGTTGATGGGAAGACCGGGGTAAATATGTGGAATGCAAAAACAAATGTTAGAGCAGTAGTGTTTCAACATCTGACTTCTAGTCCTACCTGAAGTGGAAAGGACTTTACATGAAAACACAACTCAAGACGAAATCAAAAGTATTAACAATGACTATCAAGTTGAATCTTATGGGAAAACAAGAATACTCCACAGCGACCTGCAGGTACTTGGTCAGTTAAACTACGGATTAATTTTTTTAAATTCAGGAGTCAAATTCCTGCCTTTAATTCATTAATAATGCCTGAAAAAGTAAATTTACGTACTTACTATAAAAACAGATGTATAAGAAGGAGTGTGCTTAGAAACCATCAAGATTGATGCCACAGGCATTGAGGACACTATGCTGATAAATCTTTCCCAGAATGCCCAGCATCCTCCCCATTCTCATCATTCATCTCTCACCCGCCATCTCTTCTGAAGGCAGCATTAGGCAAAGGAAAGAAAAAAATAAAGCAAAGAAGAGGAGAAAGCAAAGCATCAGAGAAACACCAAAACTAGGGAAACAGCTGGAGGGAATGTTCCCAAAGATGGGCCTACTTCTAACATTTCTACTGTTATGGTAAGTAGTTAGCTTTCATGTAGGATTAAAAGATGTACATCTTTAGTAACCATCTGGACTTTGTCCCTAGCTAATCCTTCTGGGTGGCTACCATCTTGGGAACATACCCCTGCTCTGAAAGTGATATGGACTAGGAAATAATACCCAGTTTGTAGCAACCCTCAATGCTGTTCAGGTAAGACCACGTTGCAGCTGCAAAAGCTTCATCTAGAGCAGCACTATGGAAAAGGTCACATAGGTACCACTGACCAATGAGCTCTTGGGACTGAAAGAGGAGGCTTGCCACATTTTTTAGAACAGAAATCAATGCACTTTCCTAACCACATGGAAAGGCCTTGGGTAATGTAGTTCTGTCCACATAATTTTTATGCTGATTAAAGAATGGGGAACTTGGACAGGTTTAGGTTTAATTCTGTGGCAACTTCAGGCATAAATGATGGGCTATCTCCAAGCATCACCTTTTCTTAATCAAGTAAGGCTGCTTAACAGAAAGCATCTATAGCTCAAATATTTGTCGTGCTGTGGAAAAAGCCAGAATGAAAAAAAAGAAGTTATGTACTCACCATAAAGTTCTATTTGAGTAGTTAGACTTCATTTGTCATCAACCTGTAGGTCATCGGATCCGACACAACAGATTTACCAGCTTCTGATCCGAGCTTCAAGCTCCTCCCCTTACCCATAATACCCCTGCATCTCCTTCCTTCCCTCAGATCGAGTTTGCCATACTCTACATAAACCCGATGCAAAAAACCTTCACTAACAAAACAGGAAACAGGAGAGACATAACAACTTTCTCTCCTGTCTGCCAAAGCAGAGAAACAGCAAGAGAAGGTCAGGGGGAGGGAAGTCTGATGACAAATTAAGTCTAACTACTCAGATGGAACGTTATGGTGAGTACATAACTTCTTTATCTGAAGTAGTTAACTTCATTTGATCATCAACCTGTGGGACAGAGCCCCCAGCTATCAAAAACCTTGAGTGACCCTCATGGAAGGGTATTCCAGAGCACTGCAGAGCCAAAGGATGCTCTCCCTCTAGAAACCATATCCAATTTATAACGGGAAATGAATGTGTGAGATGAGGACCAAGTACCCACCGAACAAATATCATCCAAGGACACTCTAGACCAAAAGGCAGCTGACGTAGCCATGGACCTGGTAGAATGGGCATACACCCTACCCAGAAGAGACAGACTTTTGTCTTTGTAAACTTGAAAAATGCAAAGAGAAATCCACTTGGCAATAGATACCTTAGAAACTGGTTTGCCCAGAAAGGGCCTAGCAAAGGACACAAACAACTGGTCAGACTTGCGAAAGGCCTTATTCCTGTGTAAGTAGAAACGTAGTTGTCTATGCACATCTAACAAATGCAGTTTATAGCCTCCCGTTCTGAAAATTTGGAAAGATAACAGGTAAACTGACTGATTGATATTTGTTTCTGAAGCCACTTTGGGCAAAAAAGAAGGATTAGTACGAAGTGAAACCCTGTCTTTATGAAAAATCATATATGGAGGTTTGACAGATAATGCCTGAAGTTCTGACACTCTCCTTGCCAAGGTAATAGCCACTATGAAAGCTGTCTTCCAGGACAAAAATTTGAAGTCCACAGAAGCAGCAGGCTCAAAGAGCGGAGCAATTAAAGCTTGCAAAACTAAGGTAAGGTCCCAAGGAGGAGTACGGTCCTTAACCGGAGGTCTTAAAAGAAAAGTACCTTAGTTTTGCAGAGTTTGGAGGAAGCTAAAGATGCCATGTTCTCACCTACATCGAAATTGGAAATGGCAGCCACTTGAACTTTCACTGTAGATGAGCTGGCCCCTTGCTGGAAAATGTGCGCTAAGAACTCAAGAACCACTGGAACGGGAGCCGTAAAAGGATCTAAATCCCTCTGAGAAGCCCAGATAGAAAAACGCTTCCACTTACTACGGTAAACTTTTCTGGTAGATGACTTATGAGCTGCCACCAGAATAGACTTGACCGGGGAAGAGACACTGGGAGTCCTAAAAAGCAATGGAACTGGAGCAGCCAAGCCATGGGCTTCAGACTGCCCAGGTCTGGATGAGGAACCCTCGAGGGGTGCAAAATGAGATCCGGTATCGGATCTGGGATCCAAGGAGGAACTACCAGATGAGACCAAAGACAGGGAAACCAGATTTGGCAAGGCCAGAATGGGGCAATGAGGATGATTCTGCTCCCCAACCAACGAGCCTTCTGGAGAAATTTTGTCATGAGAGGTAACAGGGGACAAGCGTAAAGGAGACCGGGAGGCCAAGCATGAACCAGAGCAACCCTTGGGGATTGCCCCTGCGGGGGGATCAGAGCAAAAAACTCACTGCACTTCGCGTTGGAAGGAAATGCAAAGAGATCGCAGCAAGGCCGACCCCACTCGAGGAAGATCTGCTCCGCTACAGAAGGATTCAGAAACCACTCATAAGGCATTAAGATAGTCCTGCTCAATTTGTCCACCAGTATGTTGGATCGACCCGGAATGTGCATTGCTACCAGAAAATGGTTGGTGGAGATCGCCCATTCTAACACTCTCATGGCCTCACAACAAAGGGGATAAGATCTGGTTCCTCCCTGTTTGTTGATGTACCAGACCACCGATATATTGTCTGTCTGAATTGCAATAGTTCCCACAGGAAGAAAGGCATAAAGGGCCTGCAGCGCTAATAAGACCACTCTCATCTTTAGGACACTGATATCCAGTTTGGTCTCATTCAGGGACCACGTGCCTTGGACTGTCCTGCCCGACCAATGCCCCTCACCCTAGTCGGGATGTGTCTGTGGTCACCGTGGCTTGGGGAGGTGCTGTGATAAATGATCGTCCCTCTACTCTCTCCGGGGAGTGTAATCATCAGAGGAGGGACTTCCTGCATGCACTGCTGATGTGAATAGGATGTGTCAACAGCAGATCCAATAAGGACCACTGGACTGTCAGCGTCCACTGCAGAACCTGCATATGAAGACAAGCACAGGGAAGAAGAGTAATGGTGGCTGCCATGGAACCCAGGGCTCTTAAACCTACCTCGGCTGGAGGAGGATGAGACTGAAGGATCATGAGTACATGAAGTTCCAGACCCTCTCTGGAGCCAGAAAGACCTTGGTTTGTAATGTGTCGATTCTCACACCTATATAATCCAGGACCTGAACAGGGTCTAGAGAAGACTTGGATATGGTGATTGTAATGCCCAGCAAGTCTGACAACTACCAGAAATAGTCCCTGGTTTGACAAAGTAGACGCCTAGTGGGAGCGGCAAGGTACCAATCGTCCAGGTACGGGTAGATCTGTATGCCCTGAAGCCTCAGGTGAGCCGCTACTGCTGCCATGACCTTGGTGAACACCTTGGGGGCTGCGGTGAGACTGAAGGGTAGGGCCTTGAATTGGAAGTGATTGGCCCTTAGCCAAAAGTGGAGGACTCTCTTGGAGCTCCTATGCATCTTTATGTGATAGTAAGCATCCTGGAGGTCTGTTGAGCACATCCAGTCATTTCCTGCAGATAAGGCAGGATGGATTGCAGAGTGACCATCCAGAACTTCTCTCTGGCAACTGACAGGTTTAGAGTGGAAAGGTCCAGAATAGGCCTCAAGTCCCCTGCCTTTTCAGGCACCAAAAAGAACCTGTAATAGATGCCTGATCTGGAATGATCTGGGGGACAGGCTGGATTACCCGTTTGTTTAGCAGCTTTTCTACTTCGAGCACTGCAGTCTCCCTTTGCATGGGTAGAATGTCCGGGAGGTGTTTTGGGGGAGGTAGAGGAGTCGCAAAGGGAATTGAGTAACCTCTGGATATTATTCAAAGCGCCCAGTGGTCTGTTAACATGGACTCCCATGCCGTGAGGTGCATTGAAAGATGACCCCCGACTGCCTCCAGAGCAGAGCAGTCAGGCAACCCCTCAGGGCTGCTGTGCAGGTCTGTCCAAGAATGGTTCTCGAGACCTGAAGTTCTTCAGACCCCCCCCCTGCTTCTGGGCCGGCATCTATCTTGTCCCCCTCTGCCTTTAGGGGAAAAGGAGTCCTGAGAGTCCCGGGAATACTGAGACTTAAGATACCACATCTTCTTTTTCCTCCACTGATTCCTGGAAAAGGATATTTGGGGGTTTGAGAAGCGGATCTCGATGGCAGAACGTGTCTTCCCAGCCTTCTCACTCTGGACTAATGTTTCACGAACCGTCTTCACAAACAAGGAAGACCCGTCACAAGGAGCATTCGCAAAAGATGCCTTAAAGGGTTCCGTTAAGTTACATAGTCTAAGCTAGGTGTGTCACCTCATGGCAACGCCAGACCCAGCCGCCAGTGCTGCTCCTTCAGTGGCATGTGAGAAGAGGCACATGGGTGCATTGGTAACCGCTTTAAGAGTGGCCATTTGTGCGGAGAATGTGCGTTTATCCTCTGGTGACAAGGACTCTGGGGGCGACTCAGTGTACTCCTTGACCAGATCATGCTGTAGTCTGGTAACGTGGCCCAAATTATTCAGCGTCCTTATAGAAAAGGTGGCTGAAGCATATCTCCACTATCCTAGATGGTCCATCGTCTTGGACTCTTGGTCAGGGGGATGGACCGTGGAACTTTCCTGAGCTAGTTCATTCTTAGTGGCAGCCGTTACCACCATGGCATCCACTGAGGACCCCTTATTCCAACTTGGCCTATCAACTGGAGAGCTCAAGGTCTTATTGGGATGTTTGGGAATTAGCTCCAAGGTGTCCAGCTCCTTTCATGCCCTGGTGGTAATAAGGTCCACCAAGGGATTGGCGGGGGGACACCCAAGAAGTAGATGGGCCTGTGTCGAAGACCTCCAGAAATACTGACTCATCCAAGGAAGGTTTGGGGGCGGACCAACCCCCCTGCTGGAACATGATTTCCATGATGTCTCTAAAGGAGACATCCTCGGGGGGGTTCTGGGGGAACCTTCCCCCTTCCTCCAAATTGGTATCCTCTGTGAGGGACTCGGGGGGGGGGGGGGGAGAGAGTCCAGGTGCCTTCTTTTACACTTCCGTTTGTGAGGAACCTCTACGGTGGGACTCTCTGGAGAGGACTAACGAACTACATGTTGTTCCTCAGGGGCAACAATCTAAGGCACCTCGAGCATGGGCTGTCCCTGTATGGGCAAGATGGTGGAAGACGCACCCAGAAGAGAGGGAGTCAGAGCGGAATCCGAAGAGATGATCAGGGGCCTCAATCTGGTGGAGAGAACCCTTTTTACCACGTCGAATGCAGAGGGGGAGTGAGCCTCTCAGGACACTGAAAGGAAAGCTGCTCTCCCAAGATCGAACTTGGGGATTGGAGCCAAGATAAGGAGGGGTAGGGACTTGACCCAACAGAGTCGGAGCCAGAGCAGAAAGACCCAGCCCCTCAGATCAGACGCCCAGACTTCGGCTCCAAGAGTTGCTCAGGTCCAATCCGGTTGGATCCAAAACGCTCAAGGAAATGGCCAGCTTCGAGGTAACCGGTACCATGGGCGCCAACCCCCTGACCTCAGAGACCTCTCTGATCTAAGATCTCCGATACCGGTGGTCGGACCGGAGAAGGAGAAATAGGGGTGAAAAATGGGAGCGAGCTGCCCCCTCCAAAGGGAGAGGGGGCTGGCAGAACTCCCAATTGAATCTGGGTGTGAATTAATCTTGTCCATGTCTGCTTCGGATAAGCTCCTCGTAGATTGCAAAGAGGCCACTGACACTGGCCGGAGGGCCAGTGTATGGAGGCCCTGGAAAGAGGTCTAAGCTCCTCCGGCAAAAATCTTGGCAACTGGAGCAGAGGAGAATCTGGCCTGGAAAACGCTAAATGTTTAGAAGGAGTACCCCCCCCTGGATCTGACCTGTCCAGGGACCTCTTCCTCCCTTTGCCTCCTTCTCTCTCTTTCCTTGACTCCTTGTCCACAGTCCTCAATCCAGGAGATTGAGCCCTGGCCTGGAAGGGGGAGGAAGAAACAACGTCAGGTGTAGAAGGTGCGGTCATGGTCGTGACCAACACTCATCAGACCCATCATAGAGTACAATGCCTAGTTTGGGATGTACCTCACAAGACACTTCCAACATCTGGAAAGACCACAAAAGTACCTCACCAAGAGGATTACTGGTCTCAAACATATGTCCTATGCAGCCCGATTGGAAAAACTCCAGCTGTACTCAGTGGCATATCGCTTACTCAGAGGTGATCTCTGCTTGACTTACAAAGCCATGTCCAACTCAGAATTGATGGACATGCTCCACCTAAAGAAATCCATGTCACTGCGAGCCACTCGCTCTAGTGAGCTAAACCTCACCACAACAATAAATAGAACATGCTGGAGGGATAGATTCCTGTCAGAGACTCCCCATGCTTTGGAACAAAGTTCCTAACTACATTAGGCAGAGCCCCTCACTAACACTCTTCAACAGAAACCTTGACGAGTGGATGAGTAACAGAAAATACACCCCTGGGATCACTTCACTGGCTCTTCTTGACAGAGGCTCAGTTAATAAATCAATGGGGTGGTGAAAGCTGACACACTCTGGCTAGGCTTATAAATGCACTCGGGCAGATAGGTTCATAGGTAGGTACTAGGCTAACAGGCAGCCGCCTCCATAGTAGGGAGAAGTCCCTTTCACCCTACGGTCCTTAAGGGGCCTGGGGATGAACCCTGCACAAATAGGGCAGCCCACCGACAAATGGGCTGCCCCCAAACACGCAACGTACAGTGTGTGGCCATCCACAGGGGACAATTTATGGCCACACACTGTGCACTTTCTAAACACTAACTTGGCCTGATCTGCCATGTTCCAACAAAAAACAGATACAATGGTAGCAGAAAGGAGTTTAAGCTACCCAACCCCAACACACACACTTGCTCGTAAGGAGGGGAAGGGGGATAGACCTACACTCTACTACCAGAAACAACAAACTTTTACATATATGTGTATATATATATATATATATATATATATATATATATATATATATATATATATATATATATATATAAATAAAAGAAAATGTGACGTGACATGAAGGGGAGGAAAGGCAAAAGACGAACTAACCTACCTACACTCACAAAAACTAACACTCCACCAGAAAAATAGCAAAAATGTGCCTACCAACGCCTGGAGCTCAAGATCACTCTGCTTGGCAAAGCTGCGACAAATGAGATCTGAGGAAAGGAAGGAAATGCAGGGGTATTATGGGTAACAGGAGGAGCTTGGAGCTCGGACCAGAAGCTGGTAAATCAGCCATGTCAGATCCAATGTGGATCTCAAGACCCACAGGTTGATGATCAAATGAAGTTAACTACTTCAGATGCAGTATTACAAGAGATGACCTTCAACTCTTTGAGGCAGTTGGTTCAAAGGGTAGGAAAATAAGCTTTCCAAGCATGAAGAAAACTTTCCAAAGGGGAAAAAGGACTAAAATGGAAGACCTTAGATGTAAAGTACAACAGTAAAAGCCATCTAAACTTTTGGTGAAGCAAGACTTCACTAAAAGTAGGGGTTCTGGTTGGCATTGGCTAAACTGTTCAAC
>NC_056732.1:51872549-51949220 GCF_019279795.1 Protopterus annectens | reverse complement strand
GGTTTGGGGGCTAAATCCCCTTTGCAGAAATAAGGAATGGGTCATCTGTGTGCAAGTGGAAGAAAAACTGGGCTATTCCAAGTAGATGGGGGAGGGTGGTAAAAACAGCAAGTAAGATAGGATCCAGAGCTTAATGGTAACAAATTAAGTAAAAAGGAAGAGACCAAAAAACAAGCCAAAACAAAACACAAATTAAAACATTAAAAATCAGTATACTATGAAGAACATCAAATGGAACACAGCAAAACTAGGAAAGGCTAGACAGCCAATGAACACCATCTTGTCTTTATCAGATTTCCAAACTAATCAAACAGCAAGACAATTGGGGAGTTAAAAAAATATTGAAAATATACAACTTGGGTAAAGAAGCGTGAACACTTTACATGTTGCACTGCATTTGCAGACATTAAACGCACTGAACAGTAGATACAATATATCTATTCCACCCCTCAAAGATGCAATATGGTATCTACACATTCTCACCTGATTATTCTGGTCTGCAAGATACCGAACCACAATGGGCAGTAAATACTTGGAGAAGGCATACGGAATAGAAGGCCTGTTCTCTTGACAGAACACTGCAATATGAGGTACCTGTTCCATTAGCTCTGCTCTCACCATTGGTTCTACAAAACAAAGTGTAGAACAAAACATATTAGCAGAATGCATGTAAAACAGCCTTTGAATTCTAATCATACAAGCTTAAGAAAGCAGGTATGTAACTCACTGTTTTTGTTGATCTGTTAAGAAGCTCTCCAAAATGGGATAAGTTCAGAGATTCCCTCTCCTGCAATCTACAGCTCAGTTATTTTTCTCATCTACTTTTGCACTCAAGGGCTCATATGCTTCATGACTCTTCATACACTGGGCTAGCCTTGTCCCCACCCAAAAAAAAATTTTATATCCGACAAAATTACAGAAAACCCTGCAGCAGTTGAAAGAGGACGTTTTCTAACCACAGAGAAAGGGCAAAGTAGTACTTATTGCAGAGTACTCCACCACCATATTGCACAAAAGGAGCCTTTCTCAGTAAGATTACATGTGGGAAACATTTCATGTAGCACCATAATACCTCACGAGAGTCTGTAACTAGAGAAGGGACAAAAGGTAGAACTTGCGGGCATTTTTTTAAACACAAAATTGCCTAAAGTGCATAAGGATGTCCAAATCCCACAGTCCCAGTCCAAGCAACAACACCTGGAGATGGTGTGGTCTGATGACTATGTGACCACAGCACAAATAACCACAGAAGACTTATTTCTGAAGCAAACATTAGATGTCTCTACACCCCTGATGGACTACCCTTATTAAATGCATTTCACATGACCTTCAGACCCTTGATCCCAACCAATGTGGATATATTAAAGGCATTTCATGCCTACTCAAGTTCGTTGACTTTTTTGACAAGCTCACAGGAGCTTTGCATGAGAAACAAATGGTTCATACTGCCCACCCTGACCCTTCTCAGATTTTAATACTATTCCTCATGCAGGCATCACAAGCAAGCTTTTCTAATCTCATTCTTACCCGTTATGCTGTCCATTGCACAGACAACTGACTTACAGATCGAACACTAACAGTCCAATAAGAGAACATCAGCTCTAATCACAGAAATGCTACCACAAGGGTCCCACAAGGTTCAGTCATTGGTCCCCTCCTATTCAGTATTTAGCATTCAAGTTCTACGGATAACCAAGTCTGTGGATGACTGAGCTGCATCATGTTCTTGTTGCTGACAACGCTCCACGAGGTACCCACATTACACAGCAAGGACTAGACCAATCTCCATGAGGTACCTACATTACACAGCAAGGCCCAGACCACTCTCCATGAGGTACCCACATTACACAGCAAGGCCCAGACCACTCTCCATAAGGTACCTGCATTACACAGCAAGGCCCAGACCACTTTCCATAAGGTACCCGCTTTTCACAGCAAGGTCTAGACCACTCTCCATAGGGTACCCACATTACACAGCAAGGCTAGACCATACTTACATAGTGTGTACCAATCATGGACACCCCTCAACCCCAAAAAATGCCAAGTGTAAAAGTTACTATCTGTAAGACCACCACCCTATCTTCTTATACCACGAATCTTCCTCTTAAATGTCCCCATTATTAAAAGACCTGGGTACTCACATCATCTCAGCTGTGTCCAGAAAGACCTTCTGCCATGCACAGCTTTTCAGTACTGGCATCACTCATGGGTCCAAAGATATTCTAGTCTCCTTTTATTCCCCCCTCTCATTAGATCTATTTCCAAAGAATGCATCTCTTCAATGAGCCTAAGCACCTTGTACAACCTGAAATGTTCCAAAGACTTCTTAATTAGAAAAAGTGGTTTAAGTCATCTAAGCTATCGTGATAGTCTAAAAATCACTACTCTCTGCCTCAGTCTTTTCCAAGCTCCCCAGAGACAACCTTCACATGGCATTTCACTTTGAAAGACACTGTACTGTTTGCCCTACTTAACCTTAATTTAAACAGCTCAACTAATATCTACTCCAAGGACATAAACCTCCACTTTAAGAACAATGCCTGTTATCAGTACATCTAAATAAAGTCAACATCAAAATAAACTTTATCGTCATTTAGAACTAAACAAGTTGCCTAAATGAAATTTCGTGCATCAGCTCAATTCTTGAGATTACAAAGAAAAGTGAAACAACACATATAGAGAAATAAACATAACTAACAAATGCAATACTACTCCCAATACATGAAAGAAAGACCAGACACATTTGCCAACACTCGTATACAAAAAGAATACCCTCCCCAGAGTTAAACTACCCTATTTCAAGTAATACAAAACATTCTACACACTGAACAATGTCCAAGTTACTTGGCTAATATTGCACTTGAGTTAAGTACTGACTATGGATATAATAAATAAATACTGGACTTACTTGGAATATATACAAGTATATATTGCACACAAATAAAAACTGACTCATGTGTCCAGATCCCTGGGACAAGTGTCCCAGTTCAGAAGTCTAATCACACTAGGGTAGAAATGGTCATTGAATCTTGTAGTCCTGCAGCTGATGCTGTGCTATCTCCTACCCGATGCCAGATGCTTAAATAGTTCAAGTGCAGGATGCGGGTGTCCTGCATTTTGGTGGCCTTGCAGATGCCCCTTGCAGAATAAAATTGTTGTATCGATGGATGACTGGAACCGGTTACCTTCTCTGCAACCCTCACCACTCTTTGCAGTGCCTTACTTTCTGTAACTGCGAAGCTTCCAAACCACACAGTGAAGTCGTAGGCGAGTATGCATTCTATTGCACCTCTCCAGAAGGTGGAGAAAATATGAGGAGGAAGCTTAGCTTTTTTCAGCTTTCTTAAAAGTGGAGGTGTTGTTGTGTTTTCTTGACCAGTTGGCTGGTGTTTCCCCGACCATGAGAGATCTTCTAATATCTGTACACCCAGGAATTTCATACCCTCCCCACTCTCACCATTGAGAAGGAGCACTAGGTGTTTTAGTTTGCTTAAGTTTATGACAATCTCTTTGGTCTTTGCTTACTGATGCCCCTGTACTGGCCCAGTAATCAAGGAGCCTCAATCCTCACCACTAACGGTGAGGGACTAACGCAATGGGACGATGACAAATACACACACAGTAAAGTGCAATTTCCCTTAAGAGTACACAGAGATAAGAGTCAGTCTGGGGCTGGTTTCTCAATCTTTCATCTCAGCTGAGGGGTCAAGCCAAGACCTCCAGCACCTTCTCTGTCCAAACAGCGCTTCGTGTCCCTGCTCAAGTAGCTGACATGCACACTGAGATTTTATTTATATACAAACACACACACACTCCTGGGAAAGGCTGGCACAGGTTTACTAGCTATGCCCCTTTCTACCCAGACTACAAGGTAGTTATCACTACCACCAACCCCTACTTATCAGCCACTATAAGGCCCTTACAAAGGGTGCCAAATCCTACTGTGTAATGTTACTATAAATCAAAAAGGTAGTTGTTGACCAAGCAAGGCTACTGGAGTGGCCTGTACAGTGTCACCAAATACATATGCAAGTACTCCACAAGCTTAAATGCATCTCACAAATATCAGCCACAAAGATGGGTTTAATATATTTAATAATATATAATAAAAAAGCAAGACAATACTCAATCAACACAGTTACTTCAGAGTTCAGAATCACAGGAAATATTTTTAAAACAACACTGCAGGACAGTCTCAAATAATTACAGAAAACATGCAAACTATTCTTTACTATATTCCTATCTCTAAAAGAGATATTATGCCCTAAGTCTTACTTACAGACAACATGCAGGCAGAAGTGCTGGTGATGGATGTTTTCAGGTCAAAGACAAAATACAAAATGCCAGGCTACCTCTGAGAGAGCTCCTAAATCAATATCAAACATTACTGCTGGGTCAGCTTGGATGACCAACACTTTTTGTCACCTGAATTCAGTTCCCAGGCTAAAACAGAAACCAAGAACTTAAAACCTCTGGGTCAAAAATACATACTTCTCAGAAGTTTGCTCAGAACTGTGTAGCTACAAGGAAGTCGTATAGCAATTAAACACTTTACATTTTCAAACTTAGTAATCACATCTCTCAAAGACAATAGAAAAAAAAACTTCTAGCTCTAGACATTCTGTCTCCTTGCTGCAGTAACTAACTTTTACAGCACATCATAAAGCACTTAATTTTAACTTACTTTCTTTAAGTTTTGTAAGTTTGTCTTTTATGTTCCATCAGGGAACGCTGTGGTTACATTCTTGAAGCTCAGTACATAACATACAGTTCTGTATAAATCACATCAACATTCACAAATGACATAGAATTATTTACAAAATTCCAGATAGCTGGGCTGGCAGTGTCACATTTACATTCAGGTCAAGGTTGTTCCCCTCACATCAACCGATCAGAAATGCCACCTCCTCTATGTATACCCTTTCATCTTCCTTTGTGATGAGCCCCATGACTGTGGTGTCATCAGCAAACTTGATGGCATGGTTGCACTTGTGCTCAGCATAGCAGTTGTGGGTCAGGGTGGTGTATAACAGTGGGCTGAGAACACATCCATGTGGAACCCCGGTGTTAATCGTGATGCACTTTGATGTGTTCTTACCTAAATACATCCCCTGTGGTCTCAATCAGGAAGTCCAGGATCCAGTTACAGAGATGTTTACAGATTCCTAATTGTGCCATTTTTTCTATCAGCTGCATTGGTACCACCATATTAAATGCACAGCTGAAGTCTATGAACAGCATCCTCACAAAGTTGTCTTTGCCCTCTAAATGCTCAAGGGAGATGTGTAGTGCTACTGAGATGGCATCAGCCATGGCTCAGTTAGGTCTGTACACAAACTGCAGAGGGTCAAATTAAGGAAGTAGGCATGATGAAAAATGCTTTTTGATCAGCCGCTCAAAATATTTCATAACCATGAATGTCAGAGCAACTGGTCTGCAAGGCTGGAAGGAGTGGTTTTCTGGGGTAGTGGGATGATGCAAATTGGGTAATCTTTTGTGATCTAAATTATATGTTATATAGTAAAACATTTTCTGATACTGTTGTATGTAATAAATATACTGAAGTAAACAGAAGCCTTTTTTCTTTCTTGCAATTCAAAAAGAGGGGAAAGTGGCTGGCCAAAGCATGTTTAAGTTAACAGGCTGTAACCTTGGGTTGTGGAGGTGGGGGATGGGGTGTAAAAGTATACAAATTATAATATATGTAGAGATGATGTGTTTTCGCTTACTTCTGTGCACGTGAATGTCTACATGAAGATCCTTGGCTTAATCTAACAAGTTTTAAGTGGAAAAAAAATACAAAAGAGAATACTGGATGCAATAAAAAGCTTTCTTTAGCAATAAAGTGTTGAGCATGACTTTAGAAGCCTGAAACTGATGGCTATATTTTGGGTTACCTTCATTTCATAGACAGCTCATTTGACAAACTCATTTCCCCTAAAACTAATTTCCCTGACAAGTAGTACTTGCAGTGCACTACAAGGCAAGTAAATTGGATAGGATACACCTGATACACTTGTAATAGGTGACTCTATTGTCAGGCACACTGACGTCCCGCTCACCAGGCTGAACAAGGAGAAGGTCACGGTGAGCTGCCTGTCGGGCACTAGGAACCGCCACATAACAAAATCACTCAGGTCACTCCAAGGCAAGTACAAATATGACTCAGTCATTGTCCATGCTGGTGTGAATGACCTGAGACGTACCTCCCTGGACTACATGAAAAGAGACAGAAGAGCTCTCTGAGCATGTAGCCCAGGCCGGTATGACCCTGACCTTGAGAAGCATCTTACCCTCACCAAGAATGATGCCACAATATGAAGACAAGATGATCAATTTCAACAATTGGCTTAAGTATTGGTGTCATTCAAAGGGGATTCAATGCCTGTCAGCCTGGGATGACATGCTCGACAAGCCACGATGCTTCGCTAGGGATGGTTTGCACCTTGTCAACCCTGGGCTTTCGGATATATGCAAAGGCTCTTGCCACCCCCATAGTGCCTTTTTTAGGCAAGGCTCAAAAGACAAACCCACCTCCATAGGTATCACAACGGATAAGAAACTAAGAGTAATGCTACTCAACGCCAGAAGTCTAAACCTCAAGATGCACGTACTCAAAACTCTCCTTAGCATGGAGAACATCGATATCTGTGCAGTAACAGAAACCTGGTTCAAGGCTCCCGAGAGCACCCCAGCACTACCAGATTATACCTCATACCAAGCTTTTCGGCCCCAAAACTTGGACCGAACCACAAAAGGAGGGGGAGTATCAATATTCGTCAAAGATACCCACACTTCTAGGTTGGTGGCACAGCACGAAGCATCAGACACTATCCATGTGCAACTAACAGTGGGTAAAACTGCCTTCCAGTTTATAGCCTGCTACAGACCACCCTCCCAAACCCAGGAACCCCACTCGGCCTTCTTGAGAACACTGGAAAATATGAAGGTGTCTCCAAACACCATTATATTGGGCGACTTCAACTACCCAAACATAGACTGGGAGCATTACTCTAGCTCCAACACCCTAGCCCAAAGGTTCCTAGAATTTATACACTCAAATGCTATGGAACAACTTGTTACCACTCCCACAAGAGGGGAAAACATACTGGACCTGATCATCACCAACATGGGGACTCCGCTCCAGACCAGAAGTGTATCCCTCACTGGTAAGATCAGACCATAAACTAATCTCACTGGATATTCACATCCCGACCCCACCCCCTGCCCAGAAAACCACAGTGAAAAACTTCTCTAAAGCAAATTTCACACTCCTCAAAACCGAGGTGGAATCCTTCAAAGGCCCCAGGCCTGTGGAAAATACGGCCCAGACCGCAGAATCCTTTATAAACGCATTTTATGAACACCTTCAGGAATGCATGGATCATGCAATCCCAAATAAAACCAAGACCCAATCCTCCAAAGGCAGACATCCTGTCTGGTGGACCCCAGCCATAAACAAACTATACAATAGAAGGAGGAAGCTACTACATGATAGAGCAAAATCCCAAAAAGGGAAGGCATCTCTGATCAGTATTAGCAAAAAACTACGGGCACTCATAAAATCGTCTAAAGTCAGCTTCGAGAGAATAATTGCACAGGACATTAAGGATAATCACAAGGCTTTCTTTAGTTATGTTAGGAATCTGGGTGGGAATTCCCAGATATGCTCAGAATTAGTCCAAAATGACAAAAAATACACCAAACCCACAGACATTGCCAACATCCTAGCTGACAGGTTCAGCGCAAACTTCTCCCCCCCCCTCCCCACCAAAAGGGCAAATATCTATCCCAGCAGAGTGCTGCCCCCCTGACATCTCAGATGCTCAGGTAAGAGCCGCTCTCTCCAAAGCAGAAAACACAGCATCAATGGGACCAGACAGTGTCCCGTGCTGCGTCCTACATTAACTCCAAGAAGTGCTAAACCCAAACATAAAACTACTGTTCAATCTCAGCCTTACTACAGGATATGTACCCAAAGAGTGGCGTACAGCTACAGTGATCCCTCACCACAAAGGTGGTGCCTCAACGGATCCTGGAAACTATCGCCCCATAAGCCTGACTAGTTTGCTCTGCAAAGCTATGGAAAGGATCATCATGGACCTCATAAATAAAGATATTGGGGACCTACAGACACTGGATCCTGCCCAGTTCGGCTTTGTTAAGGGCAGATCCTGCCTCTTAAACCTGGTCGATTTCTTTGAAACAGTCACCAAGGCCACTGATGAGGGGAAGGTGGTCGACACAGCCTACCTGGACCTCGCAAAAGCCTTCGATACAATACCCCACTCGGGCATTATAGATAAGCTCACCAGCTTAAATATAAACCCCTATGTCACTAGATGGGTTGCAAACTGGCTCAAGGACAGAACCCACATGGTTAGAATTGCTGGAGCCATGTCAGACTCCAAACCAGTTACAAGTGGCGTCCCACAAGGCTCAGTCCTGGGACCTCTCTTCTTCGGTATATATTTCTCGGAGGTACAGGCCAACACGGAAGGACTGTGGCTGACCAAGTTTGCAGATGACTGCAAACTGGGCGCCATAATCGACTCTCCAGCTGACACAAGCATCCTCCAAAAGGGCCTCATAGAAACAGACAACTGGTGCCAGAGCCATGGCCTCAAGCTAAACGCCAAAAAGTGTATAGTCATCCCCTTTGGCAAAAACAAAGTGCCCACAAATTACCACATAGGTGGTAATCCATTAAGTACAGAAGAAGTAATTAGGGACCTGGGGACCCAAGTTGATAGCAATCTCTCATTTGACAACCACGTGGCCAAAGTGGCTAGAAAAATATTTTATATAGCCCACCTAATCATGAAGGGATTCACATCTAGATCAGGGGAGGTCATCGTGCCTCTTTACTCATCCCTCATCAGGCCCATAATTGAGTACAATGCTCCTTTTGGGATGTACCTTGCCAGACACCTGCAGCAACTGGAAAGACCCCAAAATTACCTCACCAAGAGGATCAAAGGGCTCAAACAGATGCCATATGCTGCCCGGTTAAAGAAACTCCAGCTCTACTCAGTGGCATACCGCCTGCTCAGAGGCGATCTGTGCCTGACGTACAAAGCCTGACGTACAAAGCCATGTCCAACCAGGAATTAATGGACATGCTGCACCTCAGAAAATCCAAATCCCATCGAGCTATGCGCTCAAAAGACTTGAACCTCAGCATTGAAATAAATAGGACATGCTGGAGGGACAGATTAATAACCCAGAGGCTCCCTTCACTTTGGAATAAAATTCCAGTCCAGGTTAGGCAGAGTCCCTCACTGACTATCTTCAAGAGGAATCTTGATGAGTGGATGGGAGATCGTAGGTTTACCCCGGGTATCACTTCTGTGTCACTGTTAGACAGAGGCACAGTATATTAACCTCGAAAAGGGGCATAGCAAAATTAATTTAAAATGGGTGGCAAAAGCCAAACACACTCGGGCTAGGCTTATAAATGCCCTACGGCAGATAAGCCTAGTATGAACCTATGTAATTTTCCCCACTGTAGTGCGACCCTGGAGTTAGAATATATAGTTGTGGGGTGTGGGGGGTGTAGCCCCCCATCTAGTTTGGTTTACTGAACAATAAAAACAAAAAGCAGAAAATATAGAATCAAACTAGGTGGGGGGCTATGCCCCCCACACCCCCCAACTATATACATTCTAACTCCAGGGTTGCACTCATTGGGAACAAGGACATATCCCATTTACTTGCCTTACAATGCACTGCAAGTACTACTTGTCGGGGAAATGAGTTTCAGTCAAGTGAGCTGTCGATCAAATTAAGGTAACCCCTACATTTTTTATTATGTTTTCATCAAGAAAAGCTGATTATTGGGCAATAAGAAGTCAAAACAATGGTTTCCTTGAAGCTAAACTTAATGTTTTCTGAAAGCATGCAAGTTGTTTTTCATATGTGGGAGGGGAATAAACATAAAACAGACAGCAAGTAAGCAGGAGCACAGGCAGTAACATGCATCTTAGCAAAGATAACCTTAACTTTAGGTCAGATAATGCTCGTGTGTGCAGCAGTCTATTTGGGGCAACTGTTCATATTAACAGCACTAAACATTATTTGAAGATGTATGGATTTTTGTGTGTTTACCTTAAGTCAGTAGATTATGAAGGTGAGTTTTTTTGAGAATTTTCATTAAAACAAAGTCTTGCAAAATGTGATATAGGTTAAACAAAAGACAAGAAACAACTTTATAAAAGATCAACCTGCCAAACATTAGTGGTTGCATGCCTCATAAAACCTGGAAATAGACATCTAAAAAACTGCCATATATAAAAGGTGGGAAATAATAACCTTTTTACCATGATGGCAACACTTTCCATATTATCTTGGAATGTGAATGGTCTTCACAGGTACAGACAAAAAGGAAACCGTACTGAATAACATCAAGAAATGCAGACTGCAAATAGTAATTCTACTACAGGAGACACATTTGGAAAGAACCAAGTATGTGAATTTGATGAAGAAAGGATTTCAAGATGGCTATTCCGCAGAGAATCAATGACAAAGGAAAAGTGGAGTACGTACACAGAGAGAGTGTAGAGGAGCTCCAAAAGTAATTGAAGAGAGAAAAAAGATAATGGTAGTTTTGTGGTAGCAAGGGGCTACAGGCAAGAGAAGTGGATCACACTGGCATGTATTCATATTCCATCTAAAAATTAAAGTTATGTACTTACTAAAACGATGGATCCATATTCTTTATTTTTTGTCTGGTTCAACATACAGGATGCCTGATCAGGCTAGATCTGACCCCAATACCAAATTTGAAGTTCCACGGTTCTGACTCCTCCCCTACCCATAATTCCCTGCACTCCAATCTAATATCGGAGATCAAGTTTGCCCTGCAAAGTATTCAGACTTACTTATGAATAAAACAGCAGAAACCTTAAATCCAAGACAACAGCTATCTAAAAAATATACCAAACTGGCATGAGGCTAGTGAGAGGGGAGACTGAACCAGATGAAACAACATACCATAATGATAGAGCCATGTTACTACATAACTTTCATATTCAATGTTGGCTATTTTTATACAATTTAACAGATGGGACAAATTCCCAAGCTGCCTTTCCGGGTGGTAGAAAGAAAGGACATTCCTGAGAATGGTGGAGCCGAAAGAGGAACGAGATCTGGATTGTAAATCCAGTCTATAATGAGAAAAAAACTTATGCAAGCAGACCACCTTGTTGCTGTACAAACGTCATCAATGGGTAGCCTTTTAGAAAAGGCTGTTGAGGTAGCTACTGCCATAGCTGAAAGGGCCTTCAGTTTGGACTGTAACTTTAAACCCACCTTAGCATGGACAAAACAATGACAGACTCTGAACAGTGCAACTTTCATAACAGCTCTGCAAAGTCTAGCTTTTGAGTAGCCAATAAAAAGGTGATCAGATTTTCTGACTTGTTTTATCCGATGAAGACAGAACTAGACTTGTACTCCCCAGACATTCTCATCCTAACTGAAACCTGGCTCAAACCTCACATCAAACGTAAGGAAATACTCCCACCTGGATATAACATCCTTCGCCAGGACAGACTATCCAGAAAAGGAGGTTGTGTGGCACTGCTGTATAACCACCACCTTAATATCCAAAATCTTAGAAAACCAGCTCCCCAGTTTGACAAGGAAGAAATCCTTTATGCCACTCTCAAAATAAACCCAAAGAAATGCAATTAACATTATAGGGTGCTATTCCCCACCAGGCCAAAATACGTCCCCCCTTGAAAACCTACTGAGCTGGGTCAATCGCTCCCTACCCCAAAAAACTGTCATCCTTGGTGACCAACATCAACTGGCTATCCTGCAATAGCAACCACCCAGCCCCTCCACCTAAATCTCCATGGTTTCTCACAGCTAATACAATCTCCCACCCGGATCAATAGAAACCCTAATAATCACACCATTCTTGACTGGATATTAGTTAAAGACCCTCACCTTTACCTGGCAGGCTGTCTACCTGACTGCCTCAGCGACCATTCCCCAAACTTCCTACCAAGACATCACAAATTATAATAAGCCCATTACCCACAGACCAATTCATAACAAAGCTATTTTCAACCCCCATTCCTTCACCTCCTCCCTTCAGAAAATTAACTGGTTACCGCTAAAGTACCACTTCTTTAACAGCACCTTCAACATCCTAAACACCCATGCCCCCCTAAGAAATACCAAAATCAGAACTAAGAGCTCCCCCTGGATACAAAAAAAAACTTGAGGCCTAATGAAACCCAGGGATAAAGCATGGGAACGCTGGCGCACAACTAAAAAACCTCAGACTGGCAATTCTTCCTTTAACTATGTAACAAGGTCAAAAAGCAGGTAAAAACAGACAAAGCCCTTTACTATCAAACTTCCCTAAATTCTTCCCAAAACAACCCTAAGCAATTCTGGTCCACAATTAACTCTATACTCTGCCCAGGGAACGCAGACACCACCCCCCTGCCATCTATCCCTCCCTCCTCCTGATGGATAGCAGACTCCAACAAACATTTCACAGAAACCATACTATCCCTAACCAATAAACACTTCCCTACATCAACTATCCCCACACCCAACATTAATCCACCCCTTATTGCTTTCTCCTTCGCTACAGTAACAACCTCCTACATAAAAACACTCCTGACGAAACTTAAACCCACAAGACTGGCAGCTGGCAACCTGCCCGCAGAATACCTAAAAATAGCAGCTGATGTCCTAACTTATCCTATTTCCATCTTAATCAACCGCTCCATATCTGATTCTTATACACCCACGCTACTGAAAATATCCCATATCATTCCCCTCCACAAAGGTGGCCCCTCTCCAACTTTCGCCCCACTGCCATCCTCTCCCCTCTCTGCAAGATACTTGAAAAATGTATCAACTCACAGGTCTCCAATTACCTCCTTACCAATAATCTCCTCTCCAATACGAAACATGGCTTCAAGTCATATCACGGCACTACTGCTGCTCTGCACTCTTTTACTAACACTGTCCTCTAGCACAAAAACAAAGGCCTCTTCTCTTTTGCTGTATTTCTGGATCAATCTAAGGCCTTTGACGTTGTATCACACGCACTACTACTCTCTGCTCTCTCTAACCTTTCTTTCTCCAAACCAGCCACCAACTGGTTCCACAGATATCTACACGGCCACCAGCAATCAGTTGTCTGGGAAAACAATCTACAGCCTCCTTGTCACTCTCAGTGTTCCCCAAGGTTCCATCCTTGGCCCCCTTCTCTTTTCAACAGCAACCTGCACACAGTCACCAAACATGCCTTCCTCATTCAGTACGCAGACAACTCCACCCTCATCTGTTCAGCCCCAACTCTTAACAGAACTCCAACAGATTACACAAGAATCATTTTCATCTGTTGAAAGCTGGCTTTCCAATGCTCAGCTCCTTCTCAATCTAAATAAGACCAAACTCCTCATCTTCCAACCATCCAAATAAACCCCAACACCCCTCACTTCAATATAATTGCCAAAGACAATACCTCCATCTCTTCATCAGTCCACACAAAACTACTTGTTGTAGAGATTGACAAGAAACTTAAATTTGGCACCCACAAATCTCTAATAAAAAAAGCTCACAAACGTGGTGCTTTATATAGAAACTGCCAATACCTCACCAAACCAGCTAGAATCTCTATTGCCAATTCCCAACTAATCTCCACCCTACTCTATGCATCGCACATACTTACAAACCTTAGACAGACTTGAGCAAACTCGAAGCCGGCTACAATAAAAATTGCAAAATTTGCCACTGGTGCCCCCTACCACAGCAACCACAGTGTCTCCCTTACAGACCTAGACTGGCTTGAGCTCCCACAACTTGTACACCTAAATCAACCCTCCTTTGCTCGAGCTCCCACAACTTGTACACCTAAATTAACCCTCCTTTGCTCACAAACTTGTAATCCACCCTCTCAAAATCCCATCCTACAAACACATCTCCAAATCTACCACTCTTCCAGATCACTACACTCAAGCAATAAAAATCTTCTCCAGGTTATAGCCAAAAACTCAGCAAGGGAAGCTCTATTTTCCTGCGCCATCTCTAAGCTCTGGAACAACATTCCCCCCATTTTAACTACACTACCCTTCCTGCAGTCTTTCTGTTTAGTACTGAAGAATATGAGGTAAGCTGGGCACCACTGTGCCCATCCCCCTGAGTCTGGCTCCAGGAACAGTATCTTTTCCACTTTTCAGCATAGGATTTTCTAGTACTAGGCCTCCTTGCCTCCAGAATGACATCTAGCACCTGCTTACTGAGGGATGCTAATGGAGAAAGTACAGTTTTGTACCTACCATAAATGTAGATGTTCGAGTGCTAATACAGCTGCAGTCATAACAGATGGGTTCTCCTGCCGTCAGGCGGGTCCTCGGTCGGCCAAATTCCAAAGTCTAGGTCCGGCATCGGTTGTCATCGCCTCCTCCCTGACGTCAGTGCGACAGGGGTATAAAGGAACCAGCCGACGCCATTTTCTTCAGTCTTTCTTGCCCCAGATGTCAGGTGCCCCCAGAAGGAAGGCAATACATAAATTTGTGTAACAATGCAGTGCAATATAATCAAAATACAGTAGTTGCAAGCAAATACATCATAAAATGAATACCCCAATCAGGTTTTATGAGGATGTGTTAGCCTATAGGCCTGTCCCAAGAGGGGAAGGAGGGAGAGAAACCTGGACTGCAGCTGTATTAGCACTCGAACATCTACATTTATGGAAGGTACAAAACTGTACTATGTTCATCGTGCATACAGCTGCAGTCATAACAGATGGGTAGAATCCCAAAGCTAAGAAAGGGGTGGTAGGCACTAGGTGGAACTAGGAGGAGCCAAAATGCCCTGCAAGACTGCAGTGGCAAAGCCTGCTCTAGATTTGGAGTATAATGGTAGGTTGTAGTGCTTGGAGAAGGTATGCACAGAACTCCAAGTGGCTGCTTCCAAAATATCCTTGGTAGGAAACTCCTCTGAGGAAGGCTGCAGAGGTGGCTGTGGCCCTGGTGGAATGAGTTCTAATGCCTGTAGGTACAGTTTTGCCATGAAAGGAATAACAAAAGCATATGCAGTGGGCTATCCATTTTGAGATTGTCTGTTTGGAAATTGGCTTTCCTTGAGCTCCTACCGCATAGGCCACAAAGAGCTGTTCTGATTTTCTGAAAGGCTTTGTTCTGTCCAAATAACGCAGTTGTCTGTGGATGTCCAAGGAATGTAGTAATCTCTCCCCTTTGTTTTGAGGATTAGGATAAAAAGTAGGTAAATGTATGGCCTGATTTAAAGCTACCCTGGATACCACTTTAGGCATAAAGGACGGGTTGGTTCGTAAGGAAACTCTGTCCTGATGGAAGATGATAAAAGGCTGGACAGCCATGACAGCCTGTAGTTCTGAAACTCTACGAGCTGAGGTGATAGCCAGAAGAAAAGCTGTTTTCCAGGACAAATATTGCAAATCTGATGAGGCAGCTGGCTCAAAGGGAGGCAAGGTCAGTTTTTCCAGAATGAAATTAAGATCCCAAGCAGGTATTGGTTGTTTCCTTGGAGGTCTTAAATTCTTAGCCCCTCTGAAGAACTGTCTTAAGAGAGGGTGAGAGAATAAAGGTGGATCAGTGTTGTATTCTGCAGAAATGGCTGAGGCATGGATTTTGATGGAGGAGAAAGAAAGTCCACTGCTTAGCAGTTCAGCCAAATATTGTATTCGAGGTAAATTCAGCTTTTTCCAGGATCCTGGCCCTTTTTCTCATTCCAGACACAAAACGTTTCCATTTTGCGGAGTAAGCTTTTCTAGTTGATGGCCTTCTGGCCTCCAAAATGACATCCTGCACCTCCTTGGAGAGTAGGGCCTCTTGTGATGCTAAGGAATCTTCCATCTGGCTAGACTGAGTGTTTTTAGCTGGCTGTGAAGAGTTTTGAAGCTGTGCTGAGTCAGAAGAGGAGGCATTAGAGGCAGGGTCCATGGTGGGGAATGCGTCAGGCTCCTCAGGAGTGGGTACCAGTGTTGCCTTGGCCAGTCCGGAGCAATGAGAATCATCTTTGGTCTGTCTGCTCTGGTCTTCAATAGTACTTTGGGCAGCAGAGGAAGAGGTGGGAAGGCATAAACTGTCATTGATGTCCAACTGAAAGAGAGAGCGTCCACTCTCCAGGCCTTTGGATGGAAGATACTTGAGCAGAATTTTGTCAATTGATGATTTTTGTGGGAGGCAAAAAGATCTATGTCTGGCCTTCCCCATTCTTGGATTATTTCTGTAAAAACTTTTGGATGCAATTTCCATTCGTGTGGATCTGTCATATTCCTGCTTAGGTTGTCTGCCAGCGTGTTTTCCTTGCCTGGCAAGTACTGTGCTTGTAGTTCCATTTGTAAGTCCATGGCCATGTTCCAAAGTGACATGGCCAGTCTGCATAGGGGGTAAGAATGTGTTCCTCCCTGTATGTACCACATAACTGTGGTGTTGTCCGTTCTTATCAATAGTTGACCTGGTTATAGAAGGTCCCTGAAAGCTATAATAGCATTTATTACTGCTAGCATTTCTTTTTGATTGATGTGAAGGTGCTTTTCTTTTTGGGACCATTTGCCCTGAATGCACCGATCTGTCATGTGCGCCCCCCCAGGCGTAGTCCGAGGCGTCTGTTGTGATGACTTGATTTGCTTGAGGCTTGCTGAATGGAAGACCTGTGTTTGTTTGACATGCTTGAGCCCACCACAGAAATTCCTTTTGCAGACATGGAATTAGTGGTATTATTGTTTCCAAACTGTGGCTGTGTTGAGACCATATGTTTTTCAGGTACCATTGTAGTTTCCTCATATGCAGCTTTGCACATGGGATTAGTAAGATGCAAGATGCCATGAATCCCAGAGCCTGCAGGATTTTCCTTGCAGTCAGCCTGGTGCAATTTGCTAGTGTTCTGAAGTATTAAATTAGTTGCCCCTGTTTCTCTGGCGTGAGGTAGGCCATCTGGGTGTTTGTGTCCAAATTGGCACCCAGGAAAATTATCTTCCGAGAGGGTATTAGCCTTGATTTCTTTTTGTTCACTGTGTATCCCAGAGAGTTCAATAACATTATTACATAGGCCAGATGTTTCAGAAGAATGTGCTTGCTGTCCGCTTGGATCAGGCAGTCGTCCAAATAGGGGTATATTTGTATCCCTTGAAGTTTGCAGTACGCAATTACTGATGCCAGGCATTTCGTGAATACTCTGGGCGCAGTAGATAAGCCAAAGGGCAATGCAGAGAATTGATAATGGGTTGAACCTGCAAGAAATCTGAGGTACCTTCTGCAATTTTGTCTGATTGGGACATGCAGGTATGCCTCCTTGAGGTCCAATGTTACCAGCCAAGACTCCTTGCCCAGCATGGGAAGAAGTTGCTGTAGAGTGAGCATCTTGAATTTTGGTACGAGTAGAAATGTGTTTAGGATGGATAGATCCAAAATAGGTCTCCAATCTTTTCCCTTCCTTGGCACCAGAAATAGCCTGGAATAAAAACCTTGACCTTGTTAGATGTAGGTACCTCTTGAATAGCTTTCATGTTTATGAGATCTGTAATTTGCCTTTGTGCCTCTGCCCTTTGATTGTGTGGCAGGTTTGGCATGCCTCTCATTTTTGGAAGGGTGTGAAAATGGAATTTGTAGCCTCTGTTTATAATGTCCAGGATCCATTTGTCCTTTGTGACAATATGCCAATTTTTTGAAAATAATGCCAGCTTTCCTCCTAAGGGGGCTGCCATTTGAGACCTGGTTGGCATGCAAAGGGGAAAGTCATTGGGTTTGCTTTCTGAAAGATTGCGAGTTGTCCTCACCACCTCTTTGTGTAGGAGCTTGCCATTGTCTGCCTCTAAACGATCCTTTGATTGTTCTCTGCCCCTCGGGCACCTGTATCTGCCTCTTTGGGATCTGTCTGTGGCAGGAAAGGACCAGTTTTTGGAAGGCCAATTTCTACTAAAACGTGGGGGTTGAACCTGTAGAAATTCTTTCACAGTTTGCATTGATTTAGCCTTTTCCTCCATTTTCCTTAATACCTCCTCAGCATTAGCACCAAATAGTACATCCTTTTGAAGAGGGGCGCCTAGTAATTTAGCTTTGACATGATCAGGCAAGGCTTGTTCCTTGAGCCAGGCATGCCTACGTATGACTGATCCTGTAACAGCAGCTCTACATGAGGCCTCTAGAGCATCAAAACCACATTGTAAGGTATGCTTACCCACTTGTTCTGCACTATGCATTAAATCCTGCAACTCCTTCAAGTCTGGTTGTTCAGGTTGTGACATTTTACTTTTCAAGTGTGATAACAAAAACTGTTGGTATTTTAGCATATGAAACTGACAGTTTAAGGCCCTCATGGATAAGGTAGCCGAGGTATATACCTTTTTCCCCACCTTTCTAAGGATCTGGAATCTCTCTCGGAAGGCAATGGATTTTTAGCAATGGAGGCCTTAACTCCCTTGGGGCCCTGTGAGATGGTTTCTGGGTCAGCAGCATGGCTTTTGTATAGAAATTGGTGCGAGTCAGGAACCCTGTAGTACCTGTCAGGCTTAACTGGAGCTGGAGGTAGAGAGTCCGGGTTAAGGCAGGCCTCCGAGTAAACATCATCTAGGATGTCCAAGACAGGAGGTATAGCCAGAGGCCTGTGCTGAGGTAGCAAGAGAAATTCCCTGAGCCTTTTCTTGGAATCTGAATAATTCTGGCCTTCCCAGTGGAAGTCTTCCCTTGAGGTATGCAAAGTTTCCCCAAATGAGTAATCCTCAGGGGGGGATACAGAAGGGATGGACTCCTCCGCATCAGAGTCTTCAAAAGGGGAGTAAGAATGTTCCTGCTCATCACAGTGCTCTGAAATAATGGAGCCCTGATCAGAGGAGGGGGAATCTTCCTCCACTCTGGGCCTTTTGTCCGGTGTGGGCTGAGAACCTCTGATAAGAGTAACTAAATCCTAAGCCATTTTAAGCATCTGTTTCTTAGGCATGGGGCCTGGAGATGGGCCCTGTGTAGCTGGTCTGTTAGAGTGCATGGTTGCTTTAGACTTTGTGAAAGCCTTGATGGAGAAGGAAGAGGAAGGTCTGAAGACACCTTGAGTGGAGGTGGACCTGTCAACATTCTGAGTTTCAACGCCAAGAGTGGCTTCGGTATCTGTAGTCGGGGTGTGGGCCGAGGAGCCTGCAACCTCGGGCACAGGAGACACCGTCAAAGAAGTGTCGTCGGTAGTCAGGGGCTGCGTAGGCGCCTCGCTGAGAACCGGACCACATGTAGTCGGCTTTGGCGTGGTGTCGGTAGAGGCCGCAGACCTCGTGTGTCGGTCCTTGTCTTTGCGTTTTTTAGACAAAACCGGAGTCGGAGTATCCGACGACATAGTATAGTTAAATGCTTTCCCAAAATAATGCTGGGCGAACTCCGCCCGACACTTAATAGTGCGTTTGTTGAATGTAGCACAAAAGCGACAGACCGAGACGTCGTAGTCTGGGCCTAAACAAGGTATACAGAGGGAATGGAAATCCTTATGCGGTATTTGCTTCCCACAAGAAATACAATTATTAACTTTGTCTGACATTGGTCTGAGGCAAGAAAAGTTTCCCCAACGGGGTACTTAGCTTTTAAGAAGACTTCGGTTTCCAAATTTTCGTAATCTCAGGAGCTGGCCGACCGGCACTTGCGAACTGCTTCTGCTTCGGGCACCGTGCGGCAAGAAAGACTGAAGAAAATGGCGTCGGCTGGTTCCTTTATACCCCTGTCGCACTGACGTCAGGGAGGAGGCGACGACAACAGACGCCGGACCAAGACTTTGGAATTCGGCCGTCCAAGGACCCGCCTGACGGCAGGAAAACCCATCTGTTATGACTGCAGCTGTTTGCATGATGAACATCTCAAGGAATTAGCCAGGCTGCAGGGTTCAGGGTTTGAAGCTGAGGGTGCAGAATTTGGCCTGCCTGCAGGGAAGGGGTCTGAGGCAGGTGACATGGTTCCAGCAGTGTCATACTGCGCAAGAGGGGGTACCAGTGCTGGCGTGGCCAGTCTGATGCAATCAGTATTGTCATTGGCTTGTCCTGTTTGATCTTTTGCAGAACCTTTGAGAGGAGAGGCAGAGGGGGAAGGCATAAACCGAAAGGCTTTCCCAGGAAAAGAACAGGGCATCCACTTTCCAAGCTTGACTGTTGGAAGTACTCGTGCAGAATTTGTCCAATTAGTAGTTCTGAGGAGAGGCAAAAGTACAGTTTTCTACCTACCATAAATGTAGATGTTCGAGTGCTAATACAGCTGCAGTCATAACAGATGGGTTTTCCTGCCATCACGCGGGTCCTCGATCGGCCGAATTCCAAAGACTAGGTCCGGCGTCAGTTGTCGTCGCTTCCTCCCTGACGTCAGTGCGACAGGGGTATAAAAGATCCAGCCGACGCCATTTTCTTCAGTTTTTCTTGCCCCAGATGTCAGGTGCCCCCAGAAGGAAGGCAATACATAAAATTATGCAGTAATGCAATGCAATATAATCAAAAAACAGTAGTTGCAAGCAAATACACCATAAAAGAATACCCCAATCAGGTTCTATGAGGAGGTGTTAGCCGTTAGGCCTGTCCCAAGAGGGGAAGGAGGGAGGGAAACCTGGACTGCAGCTGTATTAGCACTCGAACATCTACATTTATGGTAGGTACAAAACTGTACTATGTTCATCGTGCATACAGCTGCAGTTATAACAGATGGGTAGAATCCCAAAGCTAAAAAAGGGGTGGTAGGCACTAGGTGGAACTAGGAGGAGCCAGGATGCCCTGCAAGACTGCAGTGGCAAAGCCTGCTCTAGATTTGGAGTATAATGGTAGGTGATAGTGCTTGGAGAAGGTATGTACAGAACTCCAAGTGGCTGCTTCCAAAATATCTTTGGTAGGAACCCCCCTGAGGAAAGCTGCAGAGGTAGCTGTGGCCCTTGTGGAGTGAGATCTGATGCCTGCAGGTACAGATTTACCATGAAGAGAGTAACAAAAGCGTATGCAGTGGGCTATCCACTTAGAGATTGTCTGTTTGGAAATAGGCTTCCCTTGAGCTCCTGCAGCATAGGACACAGAGTTGCTCTGATTTTCTGAAAGGCTTTGTTCTGTCCAAATAATAACGCAGCTGTCTGTGAATGTCCAAGGAATGTAGTAGTCTTTCCCCTTTGTTTTGAGGATTAGGGTAAAAGGTAGGTAAGTGGATAGCCTGATTCAAGGCTACCCTGGATACTACCTTTGGCATAAAGGACGGATTGGTTCATAAGGTAACTCTGTCCTGATGGAAAATGATGAAAGGCTGCACAGCCATGAGGGCTTGTAGTTCCGAAACCCTGCGAGCTGAAGTGATTGCCAGGAGGAAGGCTGTTTTCCAAGACAAGTATTGCAGTTCTGTTGAAGCAGTTGGCTCAAAAGGAGGCAATGTCAGTTTTTCTAGTATGAAATTGTGGTCCCAAGCAGGTACTGGTTGTTTCCATGGGGGGTTTATATTCTTAGCCCCTCTGAGGAACTGTCTTAAGAGGGGATGAGAGAATAAAGGAGGATCAGTGTTCTGCAGAAATGGCTGAGGCATGGATTTTGATGGAGGAGAATGAAAGTCCATTGCTTAGCATCTCAGCTAGGTACTGTAATATTTGGGGTAAATTCAGTATTCCAGGATTCTGACCCTTTTTCTCATTCCAGGCACAAAACCGTTTCCATTTTGCAGAGTAGGCTTTTCTTGTAGAAGGTCTTCTGGCCTCCAAAATGACATCCTGCACCTCCTTGGAGAGTAGGGCCTGTTGTGAATTTAAGGAATCTTCCATGCAGCTAGATTGAGTGTTTTCAGCTGGCTGTGAAGAATTTTGAAGTTGTGCTGAGTCAGAAGAAGAGGCATTAGAGGCAGGATCCATGGTGGGGAATGCGTCAAGCTTTTCAGGAGTGGGTACCAGTGTTGTCTTGGCCAGTCTGGAGCAATGAGAATCATCTTTGGTCTGTCTGCTCTGGTTTTTAAAAGAACTTTGGGCAGCAGAGGGAGAGGTGGAAAGGCATAAACTGTCAATGTTGCCCAACTGAAGGAGAGTGCGTCCACTTTCCAGGCCTGTGGATGAAAGGTCCTTGAGCAGAATTTTGCCAATTGGCGATTTCTGTGGGAGGCAAAGAGATCTATGTCTGGCCTTCCCCATGCTTGAGTTATCTTTGTGAAAACTTGAGGATGCAACTTCCATTCATGTGGATCTGTCATATTTCTGCTTAGGTTGTATTTTCCTTGCCTGGCAGGTACTGTGCTTGAAGCTCGATTTGTAATTCCAGAGCCATGTTCAAAAGTGACATGGCTTGCCTGCATAGGTGGTATGAATGGGTACCTCCCTATTTGTTTATGTACCACATTACTGTGGTGTTGTCCGTTCTTATCAATAGCTGGCCTGGATGCAGTAGGTCTTTGAAAGCTATAATAGCATTTATTACTGCTAGCATTTCCTTCTGATTGATGTGTAGGTGCTTTTCTTGTTGGAGCCATTTGCCCTGAATGCACCGATCTGTCATGTGCGGCCCCCCAGGCGTAGTCCGAGGCGTCTGTTGTGATGATTTGATTTGCTTGAGGCTTGCAGAATGGGAGAACTGTGTTTCTTTGGCATGCTAGAGCCCACCACAGAAATTCCTTTTGAAGACATGGAATTAGTGGTATTATTGTTTCCAAACTGTGGCTGTGTTGAGACCACAGATTTTTTAGGTACCATTGAAGTTTCCTCATATGCAGCTTTGCACATGGGATCAGTAGGATGCAAGGTGCCATGAATCCCAGAGCCTGCAGGATTTTCCTTGCAGTCAGCCTGGTGAAAGTTGCCAGTTTTCTGAAGTATTGAGTTAGTTGCCCTTGTTTCTCTGGCGTGAGGTAGGCCATCTGGGTGTTTGTATCCAAGCTGGCACCCAGGAAAATTATTGTTTGAGAGGGTATTAGCCTTGATTTCTTTTTGGTGACTGTGTATCCCAGAGAATTCAACAACATTATTACAAACGCCAGATGTTTCATAAGTATGTGCTTGCTGTCCGCTTGGATCAGGCAGTCGTCCAGATATGGGTATATTTGTATCCCTTGAAGTCTGCAGTAGGCAATTGCTGATGCCAGGCATTTCGTGAACACTCTGGGCGCAGTAGATAAGCCAAAGGGCAATGCAGAGAATTGATAATGGGTTGAACCTGCAAGAAATCTGAGGTATCTTCTGCAATCTTGTCTGATTGGGACATGCAGGTATGCCTCCTTGAGGTCCAATGTTACCAGCCAAGACTCCTTGCCCAGCATGGGAAGAAGCTGCTGTAATGTGAGCATCTTGAATTTTGGCACGAGTAAAAATGTGTTTAGGATGGGTAGGTCCAAAATAGGTCTCCAATCTTTTCCCTTCCTTGGTACCAGGAATAGTCTGGAATAAAAACCTTGACCCTGTTCTTGTACAGGTACCTCTTGAATAGCTTTCATGTCCATGAGATCTGAAATTTGTTTTTGTGCCTCTGCCCTTTGATTGTGTGGCAGGTTTGGCATGCCTCTCATTTTGGAAGGGTGTGAAAGTGAAATCTGTAGCCTCTGTCTATAATGTCCAGGATCCATTTGTCTTTTGTGACAATATGCCAATTTTTCGAAAATAATGCCAGTTTTCCGCCTAAAGGTGTTGCCATTTGAGCCTTGCTTGGCATGCAAAGGGGAAAGTCATTGGTTCTGCTTTCTGAATGGTTGTGAACTATCCTCACCACCTCTTTGTGTGAGTGCTTGCCGTTGTCTGCCTCTAAATGATCCTTGAGATTGCCCTCTGCCCCTCGGGCGCCTGTATCTACCTCTTTGGGGTCTGTCCGAGGCTGGAAAGGACCAATTTTTGGAAGGCCAATTTCTACTGAAACGTGGAGGTTGTACCTGTAGGAAATCTTTTACTGTTTGCATTGATTTTGCCTTTTCCTCCATTTTCTTTAATACCTCCTCAGCTTTAACACCAAACAATACATCTTTTTGCAAAGGAGCATCTAGTAATTTAGCTTTGACATGATCTGGTAAGGTTTGCTCTTTGAGCCAGGCATGTCTACGTATGACTGATCCTGTAACAGCAGCTCTACATGAGGCCTCTAAAGCATCAAAACCACATTGCAAGGTATGCTTACCCACTTGTTCTGCACTATGTATCAAATCCTGCAACTCCTTCAAGTCTGGTTGTTCAGGTTGTGACATTTTGTTTCTCAACTGTGATAACAGAAATTGTTGGTACTTTAACATATGGAACTGACAGTTTAATGCCCTCATGGTTAAGGTGGCCGAGGTGTAAACCTTTTTCCCCCACCTTTCTAAAGCTCTGGAATCTCTCTCTGAAGGTAATGGATTTTTAGCAGTGGAGGCCTTAATTCCCTTGGGACCCAGTGATATAGTTTCTGGGTCAGCCGCATGGCTTTTGTATAGGAATTGGTGTGAGTCAGGAACCCGGTAATACCTGTCAGGCTTGACTGGAGCTGGAGGTAAAGAATCTGGGTTAAGGCAGGCTTCCGAATACACGTCATCTAGAATGTCTAAAACAGGAGGTATAGCCAGAGGCCTGTGCTGAGGGAGCAAGAGGAAATCCCTAAGCCTTTTCTTGGAGTCTGAGTACTCTTGGCCTTCCCAGTGGAAGTGTTCCCTCAAGGTATGTAAGGTTTCCCCAAAAGAGTAATCCCTCTTTGAATGGACTCCTCTGCATCAGAATCTTCAAAAGGGGAGTATGTATGTTCCTGGTCTTCAGAATGTTCTGAAATAATGGAGGCCTGGTCCGAGGAGGGGGATTCTTCCTCCACTCTGGGTCTTTTCTCGGGGGAAGGGGGGGGGGTTTGAGAACCCCTAATAAGAGTAATCAAATCCTCAGCCATTTTGAGCATCTGCTTTTTAGGCATGGGGCCTTGAGAAGGGCCCTGAGGAGCCTGTCTTTTAGTATGCATGTCTGATTTAGACTTAGTGAAAGCCTTGATAGAAAAAGAAGAGGAAGGCCTGAAAACACCTTGAGAGGTGGCAGGTCTATCTAAACTCTGAGTTTCATCGCCAATAGTGGCTTCGGTATCTGTAGTCGGGATGTGGGCTGAAGAGCCTGCGACCTCGGGGCACAGAAGACACCGCCAATGAAGTGTCGTCGGTAGTCAGGGGCTGCGTAGGCGCCTCACTGAGAACCGGACCACCCGTAGTCAGCTTTGGCGTGGTGTCGGTGGAAGTCGCGGACCACGAATGTCAGTCCTTATCTTTGCGTCTTTTACTCAAAACTGGAGTCAGAGTATCCGACGACATAATGTAATTAAATTTTTTGCCAAAATAGTGCTGGACGAACTCCGCCCGACGCTTAATAGTACATTTGTTGAATGTAGCACAAAAAACGACAGGCCGAGAAGTCGTGGTCTGGGCCTAGGCAAGGAATGCAGAGGGAATGGAAATCCTTATGCAGTATTTGCTTCCCACAAGAAATGCAATTATTAACTTTGTCTGACATCGGTCCGAGACAAGAAAAGTTTCCCCAACGGGGTACTTAGCTTTCAAGAAGACTTCGGTAGAAAAATATTCGTAATCTCAGGAGCTGGCCGACCGGCACTTGCGAACTGCTTCTGCTTCGGGCACCGCGCGGCAAGAAAGACTGAAGAAAATGGCGTCGGCTGGATCTTTTATACCCCTGTCGCACTGACGTCAGGGAGGAAGCGACGACAACCGACGCCAGACCTAGACTTTGGAATTCGGCCGACCGAGGACCCGCCTGACGGCAGGAAAACCCATCTGTTATGACTGCAGCTGTATGCACGATGAACATCAGGTCTAATCTCTGGAGTCCCCCATTTGTTCCTCAAGAGGTTGAATATTTTTGGTTCCAGTTTCAATTTGTGTGGGTCCATGAGATTTCTGCTTAGGTCGTCTGCCAGTGAATTTAGCTTGCCTGGCAGGAATTGAGCTTGTAGGTGTACTTGGTAGCTCAAGGCTGTGTTCCACAGGTTTGGGTTTACCAGAAAGGTGTTTAGAATAGAGAGGTCCAGGATAGGATGCCAGGAGCGGTCTTTCCTGGGTACCAGGAAAAGTCTTGAATAAAAACCTTGTCCCCTTTGTTCTGCTGGGACAGGGTGAACAGCCCTGATACTTAGAAGACAGAAAACCTGCTGTTGGGCCTCCGCCCACTGATTTGGGGGTAGGTCTGGATAAACCGTTTGGGTTTTTTTAGGGTGTGCAAGTGGAATCTGTATCCTTGGGAAACTATATTCAAAACCCATTTGTCCTGGGTAATGAGTTCCCAGTTTTTTGCATGCAGGGCGAGCTTTCCTCCTAAGGGAGCAGGCAGTTGAGCAGGACTTGAAATGGTTAAGGTTAAGTCACTGTGCCATTGCTTTGGAAGTGGGAGCCCCCCACTGCTCAGGCCTGTGAGTAGCCCGAGACTGTAACCTAAGTGGTCTGCTGTTCCTGGGTTTGGACTGAGAAGGCCTGGAAGAGACTGGAAAGGACAATTCTTTAAAGGCCAATGCCTACTAAATCTGGGAGGCTGCACTTGTAGAAAATCTTTTACAGTTTGCATAGATTTAGCTTTTTCCTCCATCCTTTTGAGGACTTCTGCTTTGTTGCCAAACAGGTGGTCTTGGTTTAAGGGAGCATCCAGTAACTTAGCTTTAACATGATCTGGCAAGTTTTGCTCCTTAAGCCAAGCATGCTTTCTAAGTACAGACCCAGTGACAGCAGCCCTGCAAGATGCTTCTAAAGCATCAAAACCACATTGCAAAGTATGTTTACCAACTTGTTCTGCAGAATGCATTAAATCCTGTAATTCTTTGTGTTCAGCATAGTCAGGAATCAACATCATTTTCTGTTTAAGTAGTCCCATAATATGCTGCAGGTACTTTAACATATGAAACTGGCAATTTAAAGCCCTAATGGCCAAAGCAGCAGAAGTGTATACCTTCTTACCCAATCTGTCCAAGGTTCTAGAATCTCTATCAGAAGGGGTAGGATTTTTGGCAGCAGTAGCCTTAATGCCTTTTGGTCCTTGGGAAATTGTCTCTGGATCCGCAGTAGGATTCTTGAACAGGAACTTGTGAGAGTCAGGTACTCTGTAATACCCATCAGGTTTTCTGGGAGCTGGAGGTAAAAGTCTGGGGAAAGGCTAGATTCCAAGAAAACATCATCTACAATGTCCAGAACAGGAGGAAGAAGTAAGAATTCCCTAAGCCTCTTTTTGGAGTCAGATTAATCCCGTCTTTCCCAGCGGAAATGCTCCCTAAGAGTGTGCAAGGTTTCACCAAAAGAAAAATCTTCCGGAGGGGAAGCAGAGGGAATGGAATCCTCTGCATCAGAATCCTCATAGGTAGATGAGGGCAAATCCTGTTAATCAGAAGGAACAGAAATATCAGATTCCTGATAAGAAGAATCAGAAGGAAAATCAGTACTAGGTCTCTTAGATTGGGAAGGCTGGCTTCCCCTAATTAAGGTAATAAGGTCTTCAGCCATTCTAAGGATTTGTTTATTTAGGCATATGGGCCTGAGCATGCAGTTTGGAAGTCTGTTTTCTAGGCATGGTGCGAGTTTTAGCCTGGATGAAGAAGATGGCGTCTGTTTAAAATGCAAGTCTGTAGGCCTGAAGGCACCCTCAGAAGTCGGTGCCTGCACAGCGGCTCCGGACCAATCCAAGGTAGAGACATCCGCAGGTTCCATAGTCAAAGAAGCAACTCGCAGCATACCGGACTCCGAATGGGTCTCAGTAGAGGCCTGCGAATCTGAGGTAGCGGGTATCAGGGGCTGCGAAAGCACCTCACTGAGTACCGGTGGACTGGCAACTAGCTTAACGGAAGCGTCGTCTGCAGTTTTGGACCTATGCGGTCTGTCTCGGTCTATCTTTACGTTTTTTCGGAAGATCGGTAGTCGGATGGCTTAACGAAGCCATTTCAAAGTACTGATACAAGGTACCAAAATAATTTGCTGCAAAGATACACAGACGAATAGTTCAGGAGTTGAACAAGGCACAAAACTGACAGCAAGGGATGTCGTAAGTCTGGGCCTAAGCAAGGAATGCAGTACGAATGAAAATCTTTATGAGGTATTTGCTTTTCCACAGGTAAGACAACTGTTAACTTTTACTGACATCGGCTGCATGTTTTATACCCCTGACGACCTGACGTCATGGAAGAAGGGACAGCAACCGACGCAGTACCCAAGACTTTGTTAATCAGGCCGACTGAGGGCTACCTGCAAGCAGATAACCCAAATGTAATGACTGCAACAGTGAAACATGAAGAACATAAGTCTTTCCCAGACCTTCAATGTCAAAGACCTTCCATTCCAGGTTCTGCTGTGTTAGGAATAGATAACAACTCATTGTCCAACAGAGAGTGTCACAGGGTAAAGCCAATGTGAAGATGCCTGTTCCAAAAATAAGAAATGGTTGGTCTTCTTGGGTCAAAAGACTCCATTCTGGTTAGCTGTGCCAAAACTTCTGCTGACAAGGATATTAGTATCACTGCTGACACCAACAATTAAAGTGATGGTGCCAAACCAGAATCTCACGGAGAAGAGCCGAGGGCTCAAACACAGATGATGCTGCCACTGAAAGGCACCAAGTAGATCAGTGCCGATTCCAGCACTGAATTATGGCTCTCAGCACAGGCAGTGTTAGCAGTTGTCATGGGTTCCAAGAATGCAAAAACTCTATGGAATGCACAACATTCAACTCCAGTACTCCTCTGTACCAGAACCAGGTTTGGGGTACACAGCAGGACAGATGGAAAGGAAAGATCCTTCTCTTGTCCCGGGAGGGGGGGGGGCAAAAAGGTCCTACTGGGTTTTGGCTAAGGCCTCCACCTTATCCTAGTCCACATTAACAAATGAGGGTCTATTTTCTATGTAGTTAGAAAATGCCTGCTTCAAGGTGAAGCTCTCTACTCTTCAATGGGCCAAACAGATGCAAATTGAAACTTCCTGCTGAGAAGCTCCAGCAGAAGTTACAAATGGTATTTAAGACCAGATAGAACTGATGGCCGGTACTCAAGATCTGATTAGTTTCTTTTACAGGGACCTTGGAAGAAAATGGTCTACTTCTTAGACCTGCTGTTTTCTGGGTTACGTTTATCTTATTTTTCTCACCTTTCCTCTCTTCTGGGATCTGCTGGTAAAACCCCTTACACTATTTATTCTTCCTTTCTTACCCAAAAAGTTTGGATCCAGAACTCTGTATGTCAGAGTCTGCAGATAAATGATCTGCCCCCAGACACGATATGATACGGGGTTTGTGTGTGCTGGGAGTGATGATCTTGTGGCTTCATTACCGTACACCTTTTAAACCCAAAGGCCCTATCCATAAGGCACCAAGTACAACATTGACAACATTAAAGCTAAAGCAATTTCCAACATCAACACAAATTAGTCACGGTTAACAGCCCAAGTAAAGCACTTTAACTGTAACAGTCTGACAAAAACTGTAAAATGCATTAACCGTTGATATAGATGGAAGTATCACACTTATTTCCCTTTATAATGAAAATGTCACTTTCTAAATGCACAAATTAGCTCAAACAGAGGAGGATTTAGCAAATTCCTGAAGGCAGCAAATTAAAGCAGGAGGTCCAGTGAAGTGAGTTGTATTACAGGAATGAACAGCGACGCTCAAGCATAGGAGAGCTTTCAAAAAATGAAAGCCTGGACAACCTACGGTTGCCAATCCTAGTATAGCAACGTATGAATTAGATCATGTAAGATACACATTTTTTTAAATTCTAAAATAGTCTTTTCAATATGCAAAACTGCCAATGGCACCGCAGTCATATATTGTGCCAAAGTTTGAAAAAGAAAAAGTAATCTTACCTGCTAAGATAGCCAAGAGATCTACAGGGAACGGAAATAGCAAAAAAGCACCAAGAGAAGAAAAACAACATTAGAATTAAAGAAAAGTAGGAGAAATGCCTCAAAAAGGCAGGATGGAAGACTTCCAAGATGGCTGCACACTGATCAACAGCTTAACTTCAGCTCTCCTGGTGTGGAAAAGAATTCATGTATAAAGGCTAATAATTTTGCCAGTTTTAGTAACTTTCAGTTACTGGGCTTGTAAGTACGCTGCTTGGATGCCATCAAAAAAGAAAATTAGAGAGCCTAAAAGAAAATCAACCAGAGAAGGTAAAGAAAAACACTGTCTGGGAAGAATCCTGGAGCTGTTCAGAAAAATCATTTTTTTTGCTTGGAAGTGTTTCAATAGGTATTTTATACCCCAAGCAGACTCCAAAAAAATTTTCCTTAGGTAGATGGCAAATGTTGGGAGGTGTGATAGAGAAGAAAGGGGCAACCGGGAACATATGTTTTGAGAGTGTAATGAGCTGGCAGACTTTAAAAATTCCCCAACAGAGTACTCTGTCAGAAATACTAAGTAAGCAGATGGGTGTAACTAAGGAAATTATTTTTTGAGCTGGGATGTAGAATCTGAACCACCTAGACATAGTAAGGCCTTGTTAAGTTTAATTCTGTTGGCTGCCTAAAATGCAATTGCTAGAAAATGGAAATCAGACTTTAAAACAACTGTATTTGAAGTACAGAATATTGTAACTGTCATAAAAATAACGAAGTGGGATCTTTAGAAAAGGGTAGGAGCAAATTACATAGGAAAAAAATGGTAATTGTGGGAACAATACTTGCAGAATAATGTTCAGGAGGAGGAATGCTATTTGAGGGAAGGCATGAATTGTGCAATTTATGTAATGCTGTCTGATGACAGTTAAACAAAAGAATACTTGTGATGTAGGTTTGTAACCGGGAACATGTTAAAATGGTTCTCTTATATAAATTAATGTCTGCCCATGTTTTAAGCGAAAATTCAAAAAAGTATTTAAAAAGGCATTTAAAAAAAAGAACAGAATATAAGAAGTTGATCTGCATCTATAGAAATATCCAAGAAAAAAACTGACAAACATCTTTATGGCAAAGAAAGACGAAGACCATTTGGAATGTTGCAGGGAAGCATGGTGCTATGTAAGCTGAGCGGATGTTTCAAGTCATGGCAGTACATGATGAACCAAATATTTCAATCTGTTTTTTTTTTTCTACGACAAGTAATGCTGAAAGAAAATAAAATGCTTATTCTTTAAGGGCCTCCTACTAATTTGGTGTTGAATGGGTCCTATTTCCCATTTTCTAAATGTTACTAATTTAATCTGCTGTGGAAGTTTTATTTTGGGTCCCTGACTATTTTGATCTAATGCCAAGTTTTGTTTAGCAAGGAAAAACGATGATGGATGATGGAGGTGGTGATGATGATGGAGATGGATGATGGAGGAGGAGGTGATGATGGAGGAGGAGGTGATGATGGATGATGGAGGAGGAGGTGATGATGGAGGAGGAGGTGATGATGGAGGAAGAGGTGGTGATGGATGATGGAGGTGGTGATGGGTGATGGAGGTGGAGGTGGTGATGGGTGATGGTGGTGGTGATGGATGACGGAGGTGGATGATGGACGACTGAGGTGGATGACGGAGGTGGATGATGGAGGAAGAGGTGGTGGTGGTGATGGAGGTGGAGGTGGTGATGGATGATGGTGGTGGTGATGGATGATGGAGGTGGATGACGGAGGTGGATGACGGAGGTGGATGGATGATGATTTTAAGAGTTACGCTGAACCACTCACTACCAGAGTTTCATGGCCTTCCCTACACAGATGTAAGATCAGGGCACCATGCTTGTTTAATTACTATACCATTACCATGGTGTGGTAGTGGACATCTATTAAGCAGGATAATGTGCGTCTCCAGTATAAATGAGTAAAAAGGCCACTCCCAAGATATTCAGACATGCGGAAAGCTGCCTTGCACCTAAACAAAGAAAACACCCCATGTGCTTTCAGCAGGTGGTACTCTCCTACACGTGTGAAAAGATTCAAGAGTGTTGCAAAGACTGTGGGGACACCCCATGTGCCTTCAGCGGGTGGTACTATCCTACTACAGACACCTGTGAAAGGATTCTGGAGTGTTTCAAGGACTGTGGGGAAAGGTGGGGGCCCAGAAAAAATAGGGGGAAAGGTTTTGACTGCAAGATATTTAAATTTACTCCATTCTTTGCAATATGGACAAAGAAAGAGAAAGAATAAAAACATGTACTCACAAGGAGCACCAAACAAAGCAAGATCCAAAAAATATGATCAGAGATTAATTTCTTTCTTACTTAATGAAAGTGTGGCAAACATGTGAAGATACAGTATCTGTGGTGCATGATGGTGGGAACTTCAAGCATCCTAGGAAAGCTGTATCTGATAAATGGTCTTAACCTCTGCCTGATCAACACTGCTGGTTATGAAAGCTCGACCTCTCATTGAGCTTTTGTTGACACATGACCTTGTTTTTGTTAATGATCGCATTCATCTTAAAACACAGAACAAAACACAACTACACAACACACACTGTATACATGAAAAATGTACTACAATGTCCGCATTCCTAAACTATCCAAGCTCTAGAAAAAAAAATAACTGTACCCTGCTATTTTTCAAGTTATACTTAAGAGTCTCATATTTTCAACTTCAAAACATACTGCAGCACAAAAGAGTGCTGGACAGCACTGTCCAACAGTGGTATTTCACAAAGTTGCATAAAGGGGCTCAATATACCTGAATCGTCTGCCAGTCTCGTTACCCTCTCCAGCACAGCTATGCAGTCTTTTTCATCGTCACTGACTGCCTTCAGTGTATCCAACAAGCTTCGGGCCACCATTTGTCTAATTCACAAAAAAAGTAAAGTTGCATTAGGGCATAAAGGTTAACTTTGCCCAAAAAGTATGTTATAATAACTAGTACCAAAAACATTCCTTTCAATCTACATGCCAATACTCCAGCTATAGCCAAGAACACTTAATCTGCATGCCAATACTCCAGCTATAGCCAAAAACACTTACTATGTTTTTTCACTGCATTCTACACATGCAGTCTTTAACACTTTTTCTGGAGTTTTTGGTATACAACAGACCCATCTCTATTCCAGCACTACTACCTCAAACTTTGCCATTTCTCTAAAGATTAATGTGATGCACCATCTTTAAGAAGAAATTAGACAACTAGATGGGTATTTATACATTCATTCCCTGTACAACTGGCCTCTCTCTCTTCTTCAAAAAGGAGAGAAGATCCAAGTGTGGGTTACTGGCAATACGTAAACAGCCACACCACCCAGTGGCCTTTTTTTTTTTTTTTTGATCCCTCAGGCCTCATGTTACTAGCCATTCCAGGCAACCAATTTCCACTCCAGGTCTACCAGCAGCTACTCTACAACTATCCGGACTTGCTCAGTTTTTTCCCCGGACACCAACAGTGGATCCTGAGGATGCCCTGAGGGCTCAACTCATCTGTGCTTCCATCGGGTGTGGGGGTGGGGATTCTGACCTACCCACTCCATTTACCTGCACCCTCACTCACTGATTACATCTGAGGGCAACTCCACTCTTTGGACCACACCTCCCCTTAGGGAGGGTAGCGATGAGCACCTTCCCACTTTGGATGGCCATGCCCATCCCTTCCCTGCCACTCAATCACTGAGATACCAAGTTATCCCATTATCAGCTGGGTCACAGTCAGGGCTTTACTCCTGTATGTCACCAGAGCAGCTAAGGCCCAGTTGTCAAGCATTTTATGACTATTAATCATTGTCCACTCTAGTCAGTTGCAGTGTACCATCCACAGATCTCTAAAATCACAAGCTGTACCTTCCAAATCATTTCTATATTTACTAGACTGTAATGAAACACTGTTCTGTTTGATTATCCCTGGTTGTCTTCTAAGAAGCCAATGAAAAGCAAGAAACAGTAATTAAACCTGACTGAAAGACAGAAAGCAGGGTATATGTGAAAACACATGTAAAGTCAATGCAGTGACAGGAGCTTAGGGGCTGTGATGTAATATTTTAAAGCCAAACACTGCAATGTGGGATATCTACAGGTTGGGAAGACTCTGGAAGAGTCCAGAAATGGTGTTAAAATGTAGGAAACATCAGGACTTGATGAAATAAACTTTTTTTCAATCTATGGGTGCAGTTCTCCTTTAAAAAAGAAAATACATTATATCAATGTAAGAAAAAAAAATACAATGATTTTGGCAAAATTATCTGAAAGGGAGAAAAGAAGTTTCCCCACTATTGGTTAGGAAATCAAGACGTAATGACAGAAAAATGAATATAAAGAAGGATTAAAAAAAAATAGTGGATAAAATATAAACAAGATGAAACTACAGATATATTTGAAAAGTATGTACAGAATGTGTGTGAGAAAAACAATGCGACAGGGAGGGTATGGAAAGTAAAGATGAAAAAGGTGTAAAAAAAGAACTCAGAGTATAGAGAAGATGCTATCAAGGAAGACAAATAAGAATCTGTAGCAGGTCCAGAATGATTAGGGTACAGTTTTCATAAAGAAATGTTGAATGACTAAAAGGATTTCTTTCCTGGAAATACTGAGTGAATGGATGGAGGAAGGTATAAAAGAAGAGATTTGTAAACGGGGGGGGGGGGGGGGGGTTGTAAAATTTTTATGAAAAAAGGGGACAGAAAGAATCAACCAGGAGACCAACTATGTCAGGAAACCTTGACTATAAAATATGAAGATTTTTCAGAAAAAAATTATGGATATCACGGAAGAATATTTGGATGAAGGGGTGTACTGGGTTAAAGGTAAAGGGGTGTACTGGGTTAAAGGTAAGAGTGAATGAAATGCTACTGATGGTTAAAAAGAAGTTATGTACTCACCATAACGTTCCATGCTGGTAGTCCATCGCACCCTTCATTTTTACATATGGGATCGCAGCCAATCCTCGGCTCCGACTCGGCCGATTTACAAGCTGGAAGACTTCTGGTTGGCTCGTGGCTATGCAGGTATCCCATGGTGCACCAGTACAATCCCCAGATCTTGTTTGCTGCTCACTAGAATAACAACCATAAAAAAACAACCAATACTAAAGGGTCTCCAACCAAGGGCAACCAAATTATTACTTCCAGGATGGGGGCAGGAGGGCAGGTTGGTAAAAATGAAGGGTGAGATGGACTCCAACATGGAACGTTATGGTAAGTACATAACTTCTTTATGTTAGGTAGTCCGATCTCACCTTCATTTTTACATATGGGACAGCATCCCTATCACCTTATTCTTGGGTGGCTCATTGGAAAATACTCTTGAGCACCGTGAAGCCAAAGGATGTTCTACCCCTGGATGCCAAATCCAATTTGTGATGTGTAATAAGTGTGAGAGGTAGCCCACGTAGCTGCTGCACAAATATTATCAAGTGGTACCCTGGCTTGAAAGGCTGCAGAGGTGGACAGCGACCTGGTAGAATGAGCCTTGATCTTGCAGGGTAAAGGTTTACCCTCCGAGTGATAGATAAAGGCTATACAACTGGAAATCCAATTAGATACTGTCACTTTAGAAACTGTTAAGCCCAATCTAGAGCCAGAAAAAAAATGAATAATTGATCTGATTTCCTGAAAACCTTAGTACGCAGTAGATAAAAACGTAGTTGTCTATGAACGTCTAGCTGATGAAAACTGTACTCAGCTGCATTACAGTGGTTAGGGAAGAAAACTGGGAGTTCTATTGATTGGTTTAAGGTAGCATTAGAACAAACTTTGGGGACAAAGGAGGGATTAGTACGTAATGACACCCTGTCTTTGTGAAAAATCAAATACGGTGGCTTAATAGACTAGGCCTGTAGCTCCGAAACCAGTCTAGTTGATGTGATAGCTACCAAAAACAAGGTCTTCCAAGACAAAAATTTTAGTGAAGATGAATGGGAAGGTTCAAAGGGGGAAGATGTCAATTTGGACAACACAAAATATAAATCCCAAGAAGCCACAGGCTCTTGCAGAGGAGGTCTCAATAGAGTGGCCCCTTTCAAAAAGGTTTTGCATAGCTTATGAGACATTAAATTGGTATCTGGAAAACCTAAGTGAAAATGAGAAATTGCTGCCAATTGGACTCTGATAGGGGCAGCAGCAGATCCTTGCTGAAAAAGCTCAGAAAGAAAATCCAGAATCACAGGGATAGAAGCAGTGTATGGATCTACATTCATTCTCTGTGCCCAAATAGAAAATCTTTTCCATTTACTGCCATACAGCCTCCTAGTTGAAGGTTTATCGGAGGACATAAGAATATGTGACACTGAGGATTATACATCATGAAGCCTGACTAGGGATGGAACTGGAGCAGCCACGCTGTCAATTTGAGGGTGTGGACTGAGGGGTGTAGTGAACCAGACATGTGAGTCAATAGATCTGGAGCTGGGTCCAGAATCCAAGGATCGTCCAGGAGGAGAAGCTCGAGGAAAGGGAACCAGACCAGATGAGGCCAGTAAGGAGCGATGAGGATCAACTTGCTTCCCAGCTGACCGGCTTTCTGAACCACTTTGGAAATGAGAGGGATTAGTGGAAAGGCGTACAGAAGTCCTATGGGCCAATCGTGAGCCAGAGTATCTCTGGGAGTCTCCCCCGGAGGGGGAATGAGGGAAAAATAGCTGCTGCATTTGGTATTGACTGGGCTGGCAAAAAGGTCGCAGCAAGGCTGTCCCCATTTCTAGAAAATCTGATCCACTGTTTCCCGTTTCAGAGACCATTCGTGAGTCATTAGGATTGCCCAGCTGAGCTCGTCGGCTATCACGTTGGTCACCCCTGGAATGTGCGATGCAACCAGAAAGCGCTGGGAAGAAATCGCCCATTCACAAACACGCATGGCCTCTTGACAGAGTGGTAAGATCTGGTACTGCCCTGTTTGTTGATATACCAAACCACCGACATGTTGTCTGATTGTATCACAATTGTCTCTAGAGAAAGGTCTTGAAGTGCATGCAACGCCAGAAGCACTGGCCTCATCTCCAGAACATTGATATGCAGATGAGCCTTGGACAGTCCTGCTGAGACAATGCCCCCCCACACCTGATTTGGGAGGCATCCGTGTTCACAGTGGCAACGGGTTTGGCCGGAACAAAGGGGGCACCCCATGATCAGTTGATTGGGAGCTATCCACCAAAGAAGGTCCTTCCTGCATGACGCCATCAACAGGATAGGATGACTCAGTGGGAGATATTGGAAGGACCATTGGGAAGACAGAAACCACTGGAGAATTCTCATGTGCAACCTGGCTAATGGTACTAATAGAATTGTGGAAGCCATAGTCCCAAGGAGCTGAAGAACCCACTTTGACTTTTCGTAACGGAAGAATACGTTGAACTTGGAAGATTAAGTTCTGTGCCCTTTCCGCGGGGAGACAAGCTGACATGTTCACTGTGTCGACCTCTGCGCCTATAAAAATCACAGATTGAGAGGGCAATAATGCAGATTTTTTCCAGTTTATGGAGATCCCTAACTGAGCACAAAGTTGAATCGTGGCATCCCTGTTTTGGAGGAGTAGATGCCTGGTGGGGGTGGTCAGGATTCAGTCGTCCAAATACGGAAACACCTGGAATCCCTGAAGTCTCAGATGAGCTGTCACTACTGCCGTGCATTTGGTGAACACCCTGCAGGCTGTGGTGAGACCGAAGGGCAGAGCGCGAAACTGATAGTGACTGGCTCTCAGCCGGAAGTGCAGATGGCTTCTGGACACCTTGTCCATTTTTATGTGGTAGTAGGCATCCTGAAGATCCAGAGAGCACATCCAAAAGTCTTTCCCCAACAACGGGAGTATAGACTGCAGTGTTACCATCCAAAACTTGTCCTTCACTGATTCATTCAATCTGCCGAGGTCCAATATTGGCCTCCAATCTCCGGTTCATTTTGGAACTAAAAAGAACCTGGAGTAAGTTCCAGATCCTATCTGATCTGCTGGGACGGGCTGGATGACTCTTAGAGCAACTTGTTGACCTCCACAGTTGCCTGATCCCTGTGATTGGGTGGTACATCTGGGATCCTTTTGGGAACAAATGATGATAGGGAAAAGGGCATGATACAGCCTCTGGTAACAACTCTTTCTACCCACTTGTCTTGGGTGATATTTAGCCAGGCTTCTTGGTACAAAGAAAAGAGACCCTCGACTGGCCCCAGAGAAGCGAAGTCGGGCTCCACATCAGGAGCGCTGATAAGGCCATCCTCGAAAGGAATCACGGCCTTGTTGGTATTGCAGATCACCCCTGCCTCTAGGGCAACGTCTGCCATTTCCTCCTCCTCTGCCTCTGAAGGAGGATTCACCCTGTGTGTCAGGACAGACCCTCCGGGACTTCTTGAACCACATTTTACCGCCCTTTTGACCCTTGGGGTATGGTCTGAAAGGGACAGTAAAACGTACTCCCACAGCAGAAAGCATCTTTCCATCTTGCTCACACTGAGTGAGTGTATCCTTCACCTTGGAACCAAACAATGAGGAACCATCAAATGGGGTATTGGTGAAAGTAGACTTGAACGGTTCCGCAAAATTAAGCGCATCCAGGAGCGGCGCCTCAAGACAACTCCGGAACCTGCTGCTCTGCTCGCTCCATCTGCAGAATAAGAGATAAGTTGCATGGAGAAGTTAACCACAGAATTTAAGGGGGACAACTGAGTAGAAATCTTGTCAGGAACTCCCTCAGTACACGCACCTTGTATGGAATCCCCTAACTCCGTGAGGAGATCCCTCTGCAACCTCGTGAAATGAGTGAGATAGGTTCAGCGATCGAAGGGTAAAGGCCGCTGAACTAAAGATACGCTTCCCAAATCTGTCTGTCGAGACTCCTTGTTTGGCGGACGAACAGATGAAGAAGTCTCCGCCAACTCCTCCTTCTTGGCCGCCGCCACCATCATGGCATCTACGGGAACGCCCTTGGACAAGAGCTCTTTACCAGGAGGGGCAGACCAGAACTTGTTCGGTCTCCTGAGGACCGGCTCCACAGTGTCAGGAGTATCCCACACCTTTCGACTAACTAGATCCATCAGTTTGTCAAAAGGTGGAGACACCCAAGAGGCAGAAGGTTGCGACCCGAAAGCCTTCAGGTACACTGACTCCTCATTAGAAGGGTTAACAGTGGGCCAGTCGCACCTCTGCCTAAGGATCTCTAAAATGTCCACAAAGGAGACATCATCAGAGGATGACTTGGGGGACCCTTCTTACTCCTCGAGGTCAGTGTCCGATGTCAAAGACTCATCCTGGGAGTCAACATGTTTCCTCTTACATAACCTCATCCGGGGAGGCTATGCTCCTTACTTTCCTTAGACATTATTACACACACAAAACCCAGAAAGATTGAGAGAGAGAAAAAGGAGGACTAGGTCCTCTAACTAAAACGGGCCTTGCCCCAAGAAGGAGTTACATGAGGACTAGGTCTTCTAACTTAAATGGGCCTAGCCCGGTGTAGAGAAAGCTAGGTCTTCTAATTTAAAGAGACCAGAAAGGAAAGCCCACTCACACAAGAGAAACGGTAAATGACACAACAAATTTCTATACTTCTATATTTCTAATAACAGGTAGTATACTAATACTCTACCTAATAATCAAAAAATGCGCAACGGTGCCTAAAACTAACTGGCACACAGGATACCAATAACCACTAGTAAACTAAGTTGCACTCAAAAAGGACACGCAATACAAATGCCTAATATATTAGCAACACTAAATATACAATAAAAGTTCTAATAAAGCATTGAAATAAGATACTGAATATAAAAAATTTGAAAAACTTAGCCAGAGCCAAGAAAAGCACAACAGAACTCATTGATGCAGCAAACGAGATTGGGGATTGTACTGGTGCACCATGGGATACCTGCTTAGCTACAAGCCAACCAGAAGTCTTGCAGCTTGTAAATTGGCCGAGTCGGAGCAGAGGATTGGCTCCAAACCCATATGTAAAAATGAAGGTGAAATCGGACTACCTAACATAGTGTTTTAGTGTACAGATAATGGGAAGGAGAAGGAAAATTAACAGTACGTAATGTGACTAAGGCATCTGATAATACTGACACAGGGAAATGCTGGAACATTTACCAAAATTAACAGCATGTGACAAGACTAAGGTATCTGATAATACTGACACGGGGAAATGTTGGAACATTTACCAAAATTAACAGTACATGATGTGACTAAGGCTTCTGATAATACTGACACGCGGAAATGTTGGAACATTTACCAAAATTAACAGTACGTAATGTGACTAAGGCATCTGATAATACTGACACGGGGAAATGCTGGAACATTTACCAAAATTAACAGCATGTGACAAGACTAAGGTAGCTGATAATACTGACACGGGGAAATGTTGGAACATTTACCAAAATTAACAGTACATGATGTGACTAAGGCTTCTGATAATACTGACACGGGGAAATGTTGGAACATTTACCAAAATTAGCAGTATGTGATGCGACTAAGGCTTCTGATAATACTGACAGGGAAATGTTGGAACATTTACCAAAATTAACAGTACGTGATGTGACTAAGGCATCTGATAATACTGACACGGGGAAATGCTGGAACATTTCCCAAGACTTAGAGGTAAGCAAAGCTAGACTTTCCACTGTGTGATACACCTTAAACCTCTTGTATGAGGGGCAACATGGGATAATATCGGTTGCATACCGCCTGATCAGAGGTGATCTTTGCCTGACATATACAAGGCCATGTCCAACCCAGAACTGATGGACATGCTCCACCTAAAGAAAACCTTATCCCCTCGAGCCACACTCTCTAGGGATCTAAAACTCACCACAACAATAAATAGGATGTGCTGGAGGGATAGATTCCTGTCCCAAAGACTTCCCATGCTTTGGAACAAGATTCCAATCTACATTAGGCAGAACTCCTCGCTAGCACTCTTCAAGAGAAACCTTGACGAGTGGATGAGAAACAAAGTTTATACCAAGGATCACTTCAGTGGCTCTCAGGAGCTGGCCAACCGGCACTTGCGAACTGCTTCTGCTTCGGGCACCGCACGGCAAGAAAGACTGAAGAAAATGGTGTCGGCTGCCTCTTTTATACCCCTGCCGCACTGACGTCAGGGAGGAAGCGACGACAACCGACACCGGACCTAGACTTTGGAATTCGGCCGACCGAGGACACGCCTGACGGCAGGATAACCCATCTGTTATGACTGCAGCTGTATGCACGATGAGCATCAAAGTTTATACCGGGGATCACTTCAGTGGCTCTGCTGGACAGAGGCACAGGGAATTAATCTAAGGGAGCGGCAAAAGCCAACACATTCTGGCTAGGCTTATAAATGCCTTTGGGCAGATAGCCTAGTACCCACCTATGAACCTATAATATACAAACTACCCAAAGATATCATGTTTCAGCTAAATGGGAACTCTGAATGTCCATGACTTTTTCTTTTATTTTTAAGTCTATTTATGGACAATTTCAGGCCAATAAACCCAAATCCCTCTAGCTGTGGACATGCATATTTCTGCCTTCTTATGGCATCATCAGCACAGCATAAAAGGAATGTTTGGCTGACATTTGGAAACAAAGGGTTGTCACACCCAACTAATATCCATAAACATTAGGGTGTCTACAAAATATCCCAACTAACAAACTAAAACAATAAGTATAAAGATCACACAGAAAAAACAATTGGTTAAAAACACAAAGAAGAATCTAGCAAAGCTAGACTTTCCACTGTGTGATACCTTAAACCTCTTGTATCAGAGGCAAGATTGGATATATGCAAATTACCCCTTAAGGATATTGGGTGTTTCAGCTAAATGGCAACTTTAAATGTTTTTAAACAATTGTTTTTTTCTGTGTGACCTTTTTACTCATTGTTTAAGACTTATAGGTAGGAGAAAAAAAAAGGACAGTGAGGACAATTTATGAAAATTTTGGTGCGTCTACGATGGTTAATGGATGGTTAGGAAAAAATAAGATAAGTCAGGGAAGAGGGGTAAAGCAAGGCTGTCCATCGAGCATGTGGCCATTTGTAATGGTAATGAATGCAGGTATACAAACATGTATATCAAAGTTAGATAATGGTAGATGGATAGTTAATGATATCATTAATGTTAACCTATGCAGTTGATTTGGTCTGAGTAGCAAAGACGAAGAACTGGATGAATGAGATAATTTACAGAATACATTTTTATGAACAGTAGGATTACAGTTAAAGTAAAGGGTTTGGATAAGTCGTAAGAATGGCAGGGGTTTATTTTACCAAACTGAAATTGATGGTCTAGTGGTTAAGTTTGGAAAGGAACATGTAGTGATAGAACAATGGACAGAAGTTCTAAAAAAATACTGAAGTTGACAGACTGGTAGAGGTTGTTTCGATTGTCCCCAAGAAAAAGGGTATATATGTTAAACGCACATATTTTAGGAAACCTAGAATGTTTACACGTTTCCAAAATGTATGGAAATTGAACTGGGTATCTTTTTGTTCTCTGTGGGGGACAAGGTTTAAGACAGAGTTTATAATGTAAAAGAAAGGGGGGAAATAAAAAGGGTAGATTTCTGAAGAAATTTATGAAAATATTTGGTATGAAAGATGTGAATTCAGTAGGAGGAACTCTGAGAATTAACATACCATTTTGTTCCTCAAGAACTAAGGGTCCTGTGTATGCCCACCTATGGAACAACATTATCCTGAGTTACTGAGAAGGTCACAGGCACTTAATATTGAATTAATCTTTAATTACATCAGTCTTCTGACTGACTTTAAGCCCCTGGAAAATGAGATGACCGTTTTGGTTGAGACTGCACAAAAGGAGATTAATGAAAAGTTTAGTGCAGAGTTTTTTTTCAGTCCAGGATTGATCATCTTTTCAACAATTTATCTGCTTTTGAGTTACATTTACAACAGCAAAAGAAAAGGAAACTTGAAAGGGACTTTTCTGACTTGGGAATATTTTTTTCTTGGCCAAGTACCACTAAGGTTGAGCCAGCTTCTGCAGATGTGATTGATGAGGTTAAGGCTGTCCAACCCCAGACTAAGAGAGGCGCTGCTAAGATTCCTGCTGGCTCTAGAACTGTTGGGCAACACAGGTGATTCGATGCAAGGAGCCAGTAGCTGCTACAGGAGGAGGTTCAGCACCTGCTCCATTTGTTCTGGAGTTCCCACTTCCAGTAAGAAAGAGATGGAGGCACGAAGGGGACCGATCTGTGAGCAGAGGCCAAAACGAAGCTCAAAGTCTCTCTGGACCGTGAACCTTTTGCCACTGCCGAACACAAGAGGAGACAGGTACCAGTTCTTTAGTTTTTACCCTTTCCTCTATTCCTTTGACCATCAGACATCGGTTTTAAACAGAGGGTTGTCATTTATTCCTGCACAAAGGTCCAACATCAGTCATGTGGTTATTGACCTGAAAATGTTTACTCGTAATATTATGTTATGTACTATGTTCCCAAAGAACATAATACTCAGAATTTTAACATGTTCAAGAAACCCAGCACATATGTTCCCTCCTTTGCACCCACATCTTGAGACCTTTAATGTATGTGAGAACGACATAGATAAGCTTTTTGTTAAGAAGTGTTCATATGGCTTTGTCAATTTGACACGTGATCAGGCAACTGCTCTGGCTGAATAGAAATCATACCCAGTTTTGTATTTTTGACCTCCGGATAAATGGGGTGCACTAGTGGTTCTCGATAGATTGGCATACTGTGGAGCTATGAGACGAATGCTTGAAGATGGCTGTACATATAAAAAAATTACAAGAGCTGCTGTGAAGAAGATAATAGCTTGTGTCAAGGCCTCTTTGTAGGACTTGCTTATGTCTGGTGGCATAGATCATGCTTTGTACGATTACTTTTTGGTCATTAATCCAGTCATACGTATCATACATGGATTGCCTAAAATACATAAAAGCTTGGTGGGCCCACCCATGCGACCTATAGTATCTGGATATGGGTGGGTCACGGAGACCCTTTCTATTTTTGTGGAAAAATCCATTAAACTAGTTGTTAAAGTATCTCCAGGTTTCCTCAAAAACACTAAACATTTTTTTACACACCCTCTCAATGTGTCGCTGCTAGAGGGGATGTTGTTGGATGTGTCATGGTAACTTTGGATGTCTGTACTCTCTTTACATCCATTCCCAATGATTTGGGAGTTGAGATGGTTAGAGCTTATCTCATGAGCAAGAGTGGCTGGTCATACCAGCGTACAAAGATGATTTGTTTTTTTGCTGGGTCTCATACTCAATAATAATCTGTTTATTTTTGGGAATGATTGTTTCCTGCAGAAAGTGGGGGTGGCTATGGGCACCCCCCTGTGCAACCAACTATACTAATTTGGTGAAAGCTAGCTGGGAGGAGGAATAAGTTTTATGAGAAAATGTTTTTTGCAACTCACTGTCTATTATAGATGTTTTGTTGACGACGTTTGTCTTTTGTGAGGAGGCACCAATGAGGAGTTAACGGACTGCCTGCTATCTGAATTCTTCCACCATGTTTCTTAAATTTGCTTATGTGCATTCGACAGAAATGATTGACTTTCTGAATGTCTGTCTGATTTCAGATGGGAACGGTAGTATTAAAACTGAGTTGTACAGAAAGGAGCGCTGGAGGAATACACTTTTGCATCACTACAGCATGCATCCAGCGCATATTTATCATACAGTTATGAAGAGTTAGTTCTTGTGGTCTTCTAGACTCCACACTGATGAGTTAATTTCAAGAATGCAGCTGATGATCTATCGAAAGCTTTTGTTGCCAGGGGTTACTCTTTCAATGAGGTGTGTGAGCGCATGGATGAGGATTTCTCCTACATTCAACAGATGGGGATCCACATTTTTCAAGAGAAGTTGGAAAGGGATGTCAGGATACCTGTACATGTACGAGGAGTGCTGACAGGTGACACGAATGACCCTGACCTACTCCAGCAATGTGCATAAGATCTGTGATGTTATTACTAAGAACTGGTCCACCTTACAACTGGATGACCTCATTAAAGGGATTGTTGGCAGCAAACCTAGCTTTAGCTTCTGGAATGCTAAATCCTTGAAAAGGCAGCTATGTTACGAACCTCCTAATGACAGTTCTGCTTCTGTTACCAGGTTTGATAAGTTTGGGACTTCCGCCTATTGGTCCTGCAAAGCCTGTATCCACATCCCTAGAACTGACTATCACCCCCAGACTGGCTCTGTTTACAGATTTAAACAGAGAGCTGATTGCAAAACTGAGTTTAATGTATCTTGTTACTTACACTAAGTGCTCTTATTACTATGTAGGCAAGACTAATATGCTGTTTAAAGATAATACTCTGAAGCATCTTAGTGATATTAGGTTGAAAAATTCAACTAATGCTCTTGCTAAGCACATTGTCTATTGCCCAGGACATTGTTTTAAATTCTTGGCTATACAACTGGTACTGGAGGACAGAAGGGGAGGAGACACTGTGGAGAACACAAATGGCAGAGATGAGATGGACAGTGAAATGTCAAGCTGATAGACTATCTGGCTTGAATGGGTTTTTCCCTTTAAAGCCTGCATTGAGAACAGGCAAATTGCTTCACTAATTGCCCTATTAAGTACTTCTGTTTTAAGATCCTGATTGGCTGGATTGTTGCTGCTGGTTACAGTCTCTTCATTTTTAGGCCTTGTCTTTGTGTTAGAGTAGCTGAAGGGCTGATAGCTTGAAAGTGCTTATCTGTTCTGTTTTCTTGTTTTTTTCTTATTTTATTTGCCAATCATTAGTGGACTGGAGTTCCACTGTGGTGACCCCTAACCGGGAAAAGCCGAAAAGACAAACAAACAACATTAAAGTGGTTTTAAACTGACCTTGGCTGTGCTGACCGCACCATTTTTTTTTTCCTGCTTCTACTTTGTTTTTTGATTCAGGATCACTTTGGCGGCAGTTTGCATAGTTTTCCTGTTAATTAATGTACCATTCACCAAGGTACAATAACTGGGCTAGATTAGACAGAAATTACATTTCACAGAAACAGCATTTAATTGAGATCTCGGACACATCCAGTAACCATTTCAGAATATCCACCAAATTACAACTATGATAAAAATGAAGGGTAATGAAATAACGAAGAGACACCGATGTTTACCCACCTACATGTTAAAAAGAGAGGTACTTTATGAATGGGTTGTGGAAATTACCTGGGAATTAATACGGAAGACAAAGTACACCAGAAGTTTTATCTAGTGAGTAGGATAAAATGACAGTGGAGTTTAAAAGGAGGGGCTGACAAGTATTAGAAAATAAGGGGAATCTCAGAGCAAGAACAGGCAAAAATCAGAGAAAATAAGGGAGTACGTGAATTAATACGTTGCTTTTGTTAACTCAAGAGCACACAAACATTTTGGCGCAACAACTTAAACAGAAAGTAGAAGAGGTTGTTACAAACTTCGGGATTTTGTAACAAGAAAAACAACCACAGATCCGGAAGAGGTATTACAGACATTTCATAAATGTTATGAAAAATATGTATGAAGCAGGGACATGGGGAAATCAAGAAAAAGCATAAATGGAAATACTTATGGAAGACTTAAATATGCCAAGGTTAGAGGCAGATGAGGCTCGACAGCTAACAGTTAAGACAATAAGAGATTAAATAAAAATCATGATGTATAACCAGTCTGCAGGAAAGTCTCCAAGAAAAGATGGCATTCCACTAGAAGTTTGGAAGCTAGAATGAAAGAAAGTGAAATATCTAGAAGGTTCTGTTTAACAATATTTAAAAAAAAGAGGGGATGCACCAACATCCTGGAAAAAAGCCATGGTGGCTGTAATTCCTTAAAACAGAAGAGACCCATCTTGTATACCTTCACATAGGCCCATTTCAATTTTAAATCACGATTATAAAGATGTGTGTCTGTAATGGCTAAAAGAATAGCAAAAGTAATGCTAAAAATTGATAGATCTGGAGCAATGTGGTTTTGTGGTGGGAAGGCAAACATTTGACATTAAAACAATGATCCAGAGAGAAGCAGAATGTAAGAAAATACCAATGTAATTGATTGGTCTTCATGCAAAGAAAGCATTTGACACAGTAAGCTGGGAGTTTATGAGTAGGGCAATGGAAGGAGTTGCATTTCCTGATACAATAAGGTTAATTTAAATGATATACGAGAGATCAGAGGCAAAAATCAAAGTGGGAGGGTTCCTCTCTGACAAGTTGTGCCTGAACAGAGGAACCAGGAGTGTTCTTTCACATTTTTTTGCATTATACTGAGAACAACTGGGAAATACGGGACTCAGAAATTCAAGGATGTAACTCGTACGACGTTCAAGAAAAATTGGCTTTATTTGCAGATGATATTTTGCACTTGATGGAACCATAAAGGGACATCTCATTGTCATGGAACATTCTGAGACAGTTCCAGGTTTTTCCGGGATATAAAATTAAAGTAGTCAAAACAAAGATTATAGCTATAAACTATGCACCCACACATTAATTGGTTCAGCAATACCCACCATTTACTGGAATATGTTAAAATGAAGTATTTAGGAGTATGGATTAAAAAGGAGTCTGTTACGGCAGTTAAGGATATGTGGGGGAGAGTATACAACAAACGAAAAAGTACAGTTTTGTACTTACCATAAATGTAGATGTCCGAACTGGATAGCATCTGCAGTCATAACAAGTGGGTTGTCCTGTCGTCAGGCAGCCCTGCAGTCGGCCGGATTCCAAAGTCCGGGTCCGGCTTCGGCTGATGTCGCACTCCACCCGACATCATCTCTGTTGGTCTTCGGGTATAAAAGCATCAGCCGACGCCATTTTCCTCAGTGTTTCTTGCCCCAGATGCCAGTAGCCCTCTTGCAGGCTAAAATTTGGATAGATGCCAATGTTTCCAAATAGATAGAGGTAAACACAACAATAAGCATATATGTAGATATATACAAACAAATACACCATAAAAGACTCCCCCCCAACAGCTAGCTATTAGGAGGGTAAACACCCTAGGAGTACCACAGAGGGGAAGGAGGGAGGTAATCCTGACTGCAGATGCTATCCAGTTCGGACATCTACATTTATGGTAGGTACAAAACTGTACTATGTCCTTCATGGATGCATCTGCAGTCATAACAAGTGGGTAGAATACCATAGCCAACTAGGGAGGAGGATAAAAGTAGATTATGGTGTGTTTAGGATCCCTTGCAGTACAGCAGTGGCAAACCCTGCTCGGGATCTGGAATATAGAGGCAAATTATAATGCTTGGCAAATGTATGCACGGAGGTCCAAGTAGCCGCCTCAATAATGTCTTTGGTTGCCACTCCTCGTAAGAAGGCTGTGGTAGTGGCTGTTGCCCTTGTAGAATGAGGTCTTATGTTCTGTGGAATTGGTTTTCCATGGAAGGAGTAACAGTATCGTATGCAATTTCCTATCCATTTGGAGATTGTCTGTTTGGAAATAGCTTTTCCTTCCCTTCCTGTTGCATAGGCTACAAAAGTTGGTCAGTCTTTCTGCTATTTTTGTTCTGTCCAAGTAGTAGCGTAGCTGTCTATGTACATCCAAGGTATGCAGTATTCTTTCCCTCTGTTTTGTGGGTTGGGAAAGAAGGTAGGTAGGTGGATTGCCTGGTTTAAAGATACTCTGGATACCACCTTGGGCATAAATGTAGGATTAGTCCTCATGGACACTCTATCTTGGTGGAAGATTAGGAAGGGTTGCACTGCCATTAAGGCCTGTAGTTCTGAAACCCTCCTTGCTGAAGTAATTGCCAGTAGGAAAGCAGTTTTCCATGACAGGTGTTGTAGGTCTGCTGTTGCTGCTGGTTCAAAGGGTGATAGTGTCAACTTTTCTAGCACAAAGTTTAAATCCCAAGCTGGTAATGGTGGTTTCCTTGGAGGTTTTACATTCTTGATTCCTCTGAGGAACTGCCTGAGCAAAGGGTGCGAAAAACAGGTGGATCAAAGCTGTATTCTGCTGAAATAGCTGATGCATGTATCTTGATGGAGGAGTAGGACAGGCCTGAATGAAGAAGTTCGGCCAGATACTCCAGAATGTTAGGCATATCTATGTTTGACACATCTTTTCCTCTTTCCGTACTCCAAATGACAAACCTTTTCCATTTTCCAGCATAGTTCCTTCTTGTTGAAGGTCTGCATGCTTCAAGAATAATGTCTTTAACTCTTTGGGAAAGTTCTGGATTAGCTGCTGCTATGTGATGTTCCATGCAGTCAGTTGCAGCGTTTTAGGTTTGGATGTATGATGCTGTAGTTGTTCTGAGTTAACATCAAAGGCATCAGGGTATTGGCCACATATTGTTCGAGACATGCTCTTCAGTAGTGGGTACCAGTGTTGTCTTGGCCAGTTTGGAGCTATCAGGATTATCCTTGGACGTTCTTCCTTGATTTTTAGTAGTACCTTGTGTATCAAAGGAAGAGGTGGGAATGCATATGCTGTTAGGCCTTTCCAGTTGAAGGAGAGTGAGTCCACTTTCCATGCTAGTGGGTGGAATGTCCTTGTGCAGAATTGTTTGAGCTGGTGATTGAGAGGTGATGCGAATAGGTCTATCTGTGGCATTCCCCATTTCTTTGAGATGGTCTTGAAGATGTCCGGGTGCAGCTTCCATTCGTGGGCATCCCTAGTGGTTCTGCTTAATATGTCTGCTAGAGTATTGTCTTTCCCGGTACAAATATTGCCTGTAACTGAATGTTGTAGCTGAGTGCCAGGGTCCACAGCTCCAAGGTCATTCTGCATAGGGGTATGAATGAGTGCCTCCCTGTTTGTTGATGTACCACATGACTGTGGTGTTGTCTGTCCTTATCATCAACTGGCCCTCTTTGAGGAATGGTTTGAACTTTTGGATTGCCAGTTTTACTGCCAGCATTTCTTTTAGATTGATGTGCAGGTGAAGTTGATCCTGTGTCCACAATCCTTGCACGCATTTGTCCAGCATGTGGGCCACCATCCTAGGTCTGAAGCGTCTGTTGTGATGGTCTGGCTTGGTTGACATCTGCGAAAGGGTAGGCCTGGGTTTGACTGGCATGCCTGAGCCCACCATAGGAACTCCTGTTTTAAGCATGGAATTAGTGGGATTTCTGTTTCTAGACTGTGTCTGTGTTGGGACCATAAATTCTTTAGGTACCACTGTAGTTTCCTCATATGTAGTCTGGCAAATGGGACCAAGATTATGCATGATGCCATGAAGCCCAAGGCCTGCAGAACTTTTCTTGCTGTTAACTTGTTCAGTTTTGTTAGTACCAAGAAGTAAAGAGGAAGTTCTTTTTGTTTTTCTGTAGTCAGGAATGCCATTTGTTGTACTGTGTCCAATTCCGCGCCCAAGAATGTCCTTGTTTGAGATGGTATCAGCCTTGACTTTTGTAAATTGACTGTGTATCCCAGTCCTTGTAGCAAGTAAATGACCCTTTGTAAATCTGTTGTCAGCTTGCTTTTGTTGTCCCCTTGTAGCAGGCAGTCGTCCAGGTATGGGTAAATTTGAATTCCCTGTAGTCTGCAATGGGCGATTACTGATGCCAGGCATTTTTGTGAATACTCTGGGCGCAGTAGATAAGCCAAAGGGCAATGCTGAGAATTGATAGTGCTCTGATCCTGCAAGAAATCTGAGGTATCTTCTGCAGATTGGTCGAATGGGGACGTGCAGGTATGCCTCCTTGAGATCTAGAGTTACCAGCCAAGACTCCTTGCCCAGCATGGGAAGAAGTTGCTGTAGGGTCAGCATTTTGAATTTTGGGACAATGATGTATGTATTTAAGGTGGACAGGTCGAGAATTGGTCTCCAACTTTTTCCTTTCTTGGAACTAGGAATAGTCTGGAATAGAACCCCTTTCCTTGTTCTGCTGTTGGCACTCTTTCCACAGCTCTCATGTTTGCTAACTCCATTATCTGGTAGAGCCTCTGTTTTTGATTTGGAGGTAGATTTGGCATTCCTCTTTTGACTGGTAAAGTGTGGAAGTGAAACCGGTAACCTTGATCTATGGTTTGTAAAATCCACTTGTCTTTTGTTATGTAGTGCCAGTTCTTTGAAAATAAGGTTAACTTTCCGCCTAGAGGAGCTGCTATTTGTTCCCTGGTAGGCGGATTTAGGATTAAGTCACTGTGGTTGTGCTGATGTAGTGGCAGTGGCTGTGTCTGTGCCTCTGTTGTTACCTTGCCACTGTCGTCCTCTGTAGGCACCTCCTCTGGATTGGTTTCTGCCTCTGGAACGCGTCTATTCCTGCCCCTTTGAAATTTTGTGGAGTCAGGAAAGGACCAATTTTGGCAGGCCAGTTCCTGCTAAACCTTGGGGTTGAACCTGCAAGAAATCTTTAACAGTTTGAACAGATTTTGCCTTTTCTTCCATTTTCTTCATAACCTGCTGGGCAGGTGTACCAAACAAACTTGTCTTGTCCATAGGAGCATCTAGCAACTTGGCTTTAACATGATCCGGTAAAGCTTGTTCCTTTAGCCATGCATGCCTTCTTATCACTGTGCCTGTCATGGCTGATCTAAATGAAGCCTCCAGTGCATCATAGCCACATTTTAAGGAATGGTTGCTAACCTGTTGAATGTTATTTACCATCTCTAATACATATTTCTTATCAAGAGATTCATCAGTGGTTAGTTTTTAGTTAACTGATCAAGCATAAACTCTTGGTATTGTATCATGTGAAACTGACAGTTTAAAGCTCTAGCTGAGAGAGTAGCTGAAGTGTAGACCTTTTACCCCATCTGTCTAATGACCTTGCTTCCCTTTCAGAAGGAATAGGGTTTTTTGCTGTGGTCGCGGCTACTGCCTTGGGACCCTGGGATATAGTTTCTGGGTCTGCAAGTGGGGCCTTGTAAAGGTGGTGATGAGTATCTGGCACCCTGTAAAATCTGTCTGGTTTGGCAGGGGCTGGGGTAAAGAATCTGGAGCGGAGCAAACATCATTGAAAGCATCATCCACCACAGAGAGAACAGGAGGTATAGCTAAGGGCCTGTGCTGTGGGAGGTGCAGAAAGGTCCTAAGTCTTTTCTGGAGTCTGAAAAATCCTGTTGCTGCCATTGGAACTGTTCTCGCATGGCATGCAAGGTTTCCCCAAAGGAGAATTCTTCTGGTGGGGAAGCAGCTGGAATGGATTCTTCAGCATCAGAATCTTCAAAATTGGAGAAGGGAGCCTCTGGCTGGTCAGTTATGTCTGATTCATCAGCAGAATCATCAGAAGACACTGGCTCAGGGGGCTCTGCCCTAGGTCTCTTCTCTGGGGGCTGAGAGGCCCTGTCTGGGTGAGATTGAGATCCTCTAATTAAAGAAATTAAATCTTCTGCCAAAGAAAGCATTTGAGAACTAGAAGAGGGCCTGGATGTGGGGGTTTAACAGGCACTGATTTAGTAGTCTTGGCTGCTTTAGCCCTGGCGAAGGCCTTAATGGACATGGCTGCTGGAGGCCTAGCAGCACCACGTGCTGGGGTAGAGACATCCAAGGGGATGGTGTCTGATAAGTCAACCACCGTAGTGGGTAAAATTTCTGAGGTCGATTCAAGAGTTGTAGCAGGGGCCTCAGTTGTAAGAATAGGTTCAGCTGTACTTTGATCAGTTTTCTCGGTTTCGGCCGAAACCGAGACACTCGGTTTGCTTTACCGTGGTTTCGGCCGAAACCGCGGACCGCGAGTGTCGGTCTTTATCTTTGCGTTTTGGTAGATTGGGTAGTCGGAGGATCCGACGGCATAATGTACGCAAAATCAGTACCGAAAAACTGTTCTGCAAACTCCGATCGACGCCTAAGCGTTCGTCGGTTGAAAGAGGCACAGGCCGAACAGGCTGCTACGTCGTGGGCTGGGCCTAAACAAGGCAGACAGTAAGAGTGGAAATCTTTATGAGGTATTTGTTTCCCACAGGTTAAACAATTGTTAACTTTTTCTGACATCGGCTGAGGCAAGAAAGAGTCCCCAACGGGCTACTTAGCTTTAGAAGTCTTCGAAGTAGTATTCGGAAGAAGTAATCTCTGGATCCGACCGACCGGCACTTGCGAACAGCTTCTGCTTCGGGCGCCACGCGGCAAGAAAGACTGGGGAAAATGGCATCGGCTGATGCTTTTATACCCGAAGACCAACAGAGATGACGTCGGGTGGAGTGCGACATCAGCCGAAGCCGGACCCGGACTTTGGAATCCGGCCGACTGCAGGGCTGCCTGACGACAGGACAACCCACTTGTTATGACTGCAGATGCATCCATGAAGGACATCTGAGAAAATGGAAGCAGTTGCCTATGGATACCAAGATACAGTGTTCAGTTTTATAAACAGTTCAGGCATATTTTTATGAACCAGAGGAGAAGTTGTGCATAGTAATTAACAATCAAGAGTTGAATGGTTTTATTTGCAAGGGAAAGAGGGCAAGAGTCAAGTGGAATAAGTTGATCCTCTCAATAGGACAAGGTGGTTTAGGTTTACCTAATTTGAAGGGATATTTTAGAGCTACACAGTCAAGGCCAACATGCATATGTGGATGACTCTACACCAATATGCTCAGCCTCCTCACTTTCACAACTGCATTCCCTAATCCAAGACACGTTTAACACAGTAGAGAATTGGCTCCTTCAACGATGTCTCACCCTGAACCCAAAAAAAACAAAAAAGCTACTATTTACTCCCACCCGCAGAGCCCCCCCCCCCCACTACATTTCACAATCACATCACATGATGGTACAATCATATCTCCAGACTCTACTACACAACCACTTGGAGTACTAATTGACAACCACCTCACCTTTGAGCCACATATTAACAACACTATAAAAACAGTAAACAAAAAACTATGCTCCCTTTATAGGATCAAACCCTTTCTTACCCCACTAGCAAGGACCACTATTGCCCGGACCCAACTTATCTCAACCCTACTATACGCTTCCCCAATCTATACCAAACTATGCAAAAGCAAGCTGAACAAGATGGCTAGCTCCTAGAATAATATTGCCAGATTTGCAACTGGTTCTACCTATAGAGCCCGTCACTGTAACAATCTTAATCAACTAGGGTGGTTAGAATTGCCAAATCTTATCCTATCAAACCATCTAACTACAGCCTATAAGATACTGTTCCATCCTACATCTATTCCAATACTAACCAGTCTAATCACCCCCTACAATAACCTGAAAACCCTGCGCTCTTCAAACAAAATAATGGTAAAGATATGTAAAACCAACAACCTGGCTGGAGATTCTTTATTCTCTAACACGGTGGGTAAAACCTGGAACTCCCTCCCTACTGATCTTACCTCCTTACCTTCTACTACCCTATTTAAATCCAAGCTCAAACCATACCTTAAATCACACTGGCTATGCCCCTGTGCAAACCCAGACTAACTTCCTCCACTGTCTCTTGACCCTATTCTTCTCACTCACACAAAACTAGCTATTCCTTTTCTATTGACATCTTTGTCTGTAAAACCATCTGAAAGTTCAAATAGTGCTCAGTGTTACTTACCTACTGTTTTTGGTTGTATGTATATCCAAACATGATGTTAGCTTAGAATACTTTTTCCTCCCTCTTAAGCTAAAATGTATTTAGTAGTTAAATTTGTTAAATCTTAGTAATGTACTTATGTTATCGTGATCTTTTATCTGGAATGTGGAGCTTTTCTCCCCGGGCCTCCTCTGAAAATGGACATGTATCCAGTTGGACTAGCCCGGTCAACAAATGTAAAATAAATAAGCACAAAGCTACAATTCAAAGTAGAAAGGGATGATGATGAGGCATGGGGAAATTCAAGAAATAAGGGAAGAATGACATTTTGGATGCAGGTCCTTACACAGAATAACAATCGTACACATTATTATATTCATAAAGTAACAAAGTATACCAAGAATTAAGGCACCTCTGAAATGGAGAGAAAAGATTCTTCCCATACAGATGGCTGCAATTAGGAGTTTTTCACAAAATCTAGAAAAGAAGCTGCTATTTAATGGATAATAAGTAGAGCATATAAAATATTGCACTATAACCAGAGGAGTCAATCAGAAGAGGTCAGGGAAGATTGCGAAGACAGGTTTGATGTGCAATTCAAAGAAACAATGAGAGGACTTGTATAAGAGCCCCAATATACAACAAAGTCTAGAAGTGTTTGCATAGATACCCTTATACCCCAAACTAACTCCAAAGAATTTTTCCTCAGGTAGATGGGAAATGTTGGGGGTGTAATGGGGAAGAAAGATGTACCTAGGAGCATATGTTCTCAGAGATGTGCTGGCAGACTTTAAAAATTCCCTACAGAGTACTCTGGCGAGGAAATGAGTGTAACTAAAAAAATTAATTTTTTTGAGCTGGGATACAGATCTAAATTGTCTAGACATAATAAGGTCTTAAGTTTAATTCTGCTGGCTGCCAAAAAATCAATTACTAGAAACGGAAATGAAAGTCTAAACCAATTATACTTGAAGTAGTGAATACAGTGAGAGAGATGAAACAGGAAGTGGGATCTTTAGAAAAGAGTAGGAGTGCAAATTACACAGAAAAAACGGAAACTGGGAACAATGCAGGCAGAAAAATGTTTCTGAGACTGAATGGGGTTTAAAGAAGGCAGGAACTGAACAATTTATGCAATGCTGTTTTGACTACATAACAATATATGCGACATACAAGGTTAGTAAACTCAAAAAATATGGTTTGATTACTCTTGTGCAACTGTGATGAGAAGTGATAATTCGATAAAGTTGTTTAAAAAACATCTAACACAATTCTTTTGATGAATTAATATGATGCAGTATTATTTACCATGGATATCAATTAAAACATTAACAGTGAATGGGTGGCAGACCCTTTCAACATGGAACAGTGAGGGACATGAACTTGACTCTAAATGAGAAGCGTACCTTGTAATGAGGTACACTTGAGATGGTTACAGAATAGTTTATAAATTTTCAAACATGAAGGCCAAAAAAAATTCTTGGAGATTACCTGTAACAGCTTACCCTTTCATCACACTTTCATAACCTCAGTAGCAGAGGGACCTAAAACTAAATTGATCAAAGAAGATTTAAAAAGCTTTTTAATATCATGTGGGAGGTTCTGAGAACACGGCCAGGCAAATCTCGTCAAAACAGTACCAGTGGTCGCACACTGTATACAATGAACTGTGATTTGTAAAATGGAAAAATTAAATGTAAAGCAGATTTTCCTCAAGAAAAAAAAATTCACACAAAACATTCTTCATACTTTCACAACTTGTTAGAACAAACTTCAACAAATGAGTCTATTTCAAATTCTGAAAAATCAAAGCTGCAGAAGCATTCACTTTTCCCTTTACTTAATTATTTACACATGATACTTTTCCCCGTACTTCTAGCCGTACTTTTTTAATCATCTTCCCATCCTTTTCAGAAAGTACAGGACTGCAATTAACTAAACATTTAACAGCAGTAAGTTTAACTAAAGCTACAACTCCTGGGTCTGGTTTGGGACAACTTGTATAAAAACTTAAAAAGACTGAGGAGCTTTATACAATCTGCCTTTTTAGGGACACCTGGTTGAATGTCATTAAAATTGCAGGCATTGACACAATCCTCAGATGTTGACAGCACTGCAGGAACGGCTGAATGTCCCGGAAATTCCATTTTAACAGCTCATAGTATTTGAAGGACTGAGACACCTCAGTGTTTTCCAATTGAAAACACTGGCATATTCTGAAAACAGGCCCAAAGAGAGAAACCCCACAGGGAGAATAAGATACTGCACTATCCTCAGAGTCTGAATAAGAAATTTGAGGAGAAAACTCAAAACCTATCATCTTCCTGTCCAGATCCAGAATCCTCAAGAAATGAGGCATCCCTTTCTTTTACCAGTAAACCTATTTAAAACCCAAGTCAGATTGAGTAAACTACTCATGTTTAGACAATTTGAGGAAGAGTAGATACATGTTCAGTTTTGTTTCCATTTGACAGCAAAGATAGTAGCAATATTGTTTTTAATGGCAACAGTGGCATCCTCAGGGATGGGCACAACATTCTAATCAAACAAGAAAGCCTTCCTGTTTCTTCTCCCAGGACTAACAAGAGGGGCTCTCCAATGTCAACTGAGGGGACCCCAACAGCCACAGAGGAAGTGGCCAACTCATGGTCCACGGCTGTGCATAACACACCAGAGAGATCTGGGTTAAAAGAGGAGTCTGAGAAACTAACTTTGGCCACAGCAGCCACCCACCTGTGGCTGAGGCAAATTGCTTGCCTGTTGTGATGGCAAAGGCAGTTTGCATAACTGTTTTGTGAGTGTGTGCGTGGCTGGAAGGACAGACCAGTAGTTTGTCCCATGCTCAAGCTGAAAATGGTGCCTCTTTCCTGGGAAAAATAAACCACTTCACTACCTCCAACCCCCCCTCCCCCCACAAAAAAAAATATTTTTAATAGAGAAATAGTTTTCAACTACTTTAGACTACTTTTAATACTGAGAGGAAAATGAGTACTCCTGTTTTTTTTTTTAAAGTATAGTTAAGTCCCCTGGCAATCCATTAAAACACAAACTCCTAGATTAAAAATAAAATGCATTTCTCTGATTAGAAAAGTTATTTTTTAATGTAGAAGTTTGTTTTCTTAAGAGCTTTTGTGCCCAGCAAAGGGCCAGCATAAGCCAACCATCGAGCCTCAAACGTCCTCAGAGGAGGGCTGTCTTTGGCGGCAGGAAAGCTCTGGAGGGCTTGGTACTCAAACTTGACTTTTAGGTAACTCAGCTCGAGCTAAGAGGTTGTGTGTGTAGCTGCCCTGAAGCTTTGGAAGTTGGCCACCTGTTATGTCTTTGGCAGGTTATAACCTATACAGCTAGGACTACTGCAGCACTGATCAATATGATTATTCTTTTGTCTTCTGTTTCTTTTCTTAGGAGTGAGGTCTGCCTTCGTGAAGCACAGCAGTTCAGAATCTTGGCAGACCTAAATTAAGGATCTGGGTAACCTCTTCCCTGACTAGGATTTCAGATGTGTCCTCAGGTTCCTCCATTATAAATCACCCCTAGTTCCCCCATCTCATCCGCACTTGTATGCACAGTCTCAGGCATGTGGGAGTCTAATTCCAAACTGGCCTACAGCAGGTCATAGTAATGGAGGCCTGTGAAACTGAACAAACCATGGATTCCAACAATACCTCAAGGGGTGAATACGATTGGGCAGACAATTGTTCAGGCCTCAGCTTTCTGAACTTTTTTTGGATGAATGGGAAGTTGGATGCAGAGGGTTCTGCCATTTTGGACTGGGAGAGGATCTTCAAGCGCTGGGTTCCTAAATTACCTAAACAAAGATGCATACGTATTTTTGGTAAAACGATGGACAAATCAGACAATTTTTACAGTCTTGTTCAGCACCATGAAAATTTGATTAATGGGAGTTGAATCTGCCCACCACAATCACAATTCTTGCTCTTAGCTGACATCTAACAAATCTTATCCCAAAAATACAAGAAAAGGAAAATTTCCCTAACTGGGGACAGCAGCCAAGCAAATAATAGACTGACAGGTGCAAGACTGACATATGAACTGGTGGCAAGACAGTCTGAGGATCTTGTCACTCATATGTTCACTTATGTACCCTTAGGTACACACTTAGATAAAATGTTGGATGTATTAACATATGGAAGGTTTCTGCTTTGGTACACTGGATGAATGTCAGGTTAGCTCAGAGAGATAACCTATCAGTACTGAAATACTGCAGCATTGAAGGACATCCTTAAAAACGTCCTGGAATCCAGGTGGATTAGGATATGAAACCAAAAATTGTTTATATCCAGGATTACTAAGAATGCTTAAGGAAGAATCACGGGTCGTACAGACTCCTTGAATTTTGGAACTCTTAAGGGCCAATCCAGAAAGGGTCTCTATTTTTCCTCTTTTCTGGGAACCAAGAAAAGTCTTGAATAGAACTCTGTTCCCTACTGAAGGAGGACCAATTCTAATTGTACCCCATTTGAAGTAACTTGCACAGCTACAGACTTTAAATGGAGCTGGTTTGATTGAAATGGAGGGATGCTTAACTTGTGTGGAAGAGAAAGCTATGGGATTCTGCAACTGCTTTAAATTACTGAAAGAACCCAACTGCCTGTGGTGATCAACTCCCGAAATGGAAAGGATGGGGAATGCCTCTTTGATAAAAGGGGTCGGGGTAGAAAGAGATAGAAAAGGGGAGAGAGGGCAGAGGCAGACAGTCACAAGGAGGCTTGTTTGTCAGGAAAGGGGGAGGGCTTTAGACCCCTTAAGCTAATGCTTGGGTTTGTCTTGAGATTTTTTTTTTTTTTAAATATATTTTAACTTTTCAGGGGGCTTTTGTTCTTTATGAAAAAAAAGGAGGGAGCCCACTAGCTTCAGAAATGCAATTTCTTTAAAACCTGGAAAAGGAGAGAGAAAGATTTGCTTCAAGTCTTGCATAATTTTGTCTCTCTCAAAGATGTTTGAAAATGTCAGCAGCAGGAACAAAGTGCATCCATCCATAGAGGCATCTAAAATGTCGGAGTTCTCTCAGCAAGAGATTGAAACCTGGGTCATGCAAATACTGACATAACAGAACCAACAGTACCTGTTCTAAAGAAGGCATCATCTGCATTTAACAGAATGCATAGCCACCCACGTGGCAGAACTCAGATTAGAAACAGTAGAAGACTGGTTTGCAGAAGTGGCTACATCCACCAAGGTCTCCCAACAAAGACCAGATATATTTAGTTGACAGCATGGCAGGAAAGACTAGAGAAATGTAAACAGTTTTACCATATCTGCCAACAGTCCTACCAACTTTATCATTAGGAAGGGCACTGACAGAAAGTAAGAGCTTAGTAGGCTTAGGTTTCAAGGGAAGAAACAGCTCAGCCAGCTAAGGGGGTTTTCTGTGGGAGTCTGGGACTTTATAAAATGTGTTATGCTTCTTGTGTGTGTGTTGGGAGGGGGGGCTGGGTATCTTGCAAAGCCTCAAGGGCAAGAGGGATGTCAGATGATTTGGGAAGCCCTGTGTACTTAAGATTTTTTTTTTTTGCATGTCTGCCATCTGTTTGCTGTCCCACTGAAAATGCTGCATCATCTTTAAACACTATGCCCATAAAAGAAAGTTCCTCAGAGAGAATCTAGGGGCAGTGACCTCCTCTTCAAATTTATTTTGAATGACTGAACCTGACAGGAGAAAGCCAAGGACTTCCCCTTCAGAAAGAGTCTTCCTCATCTGAATAATCCACATGTGTCTTTAGAAGGAAGAGGAAAGAGCTTAAGGCAGAAACTGGCGGACTTGAAAGAGATAAACATCCCTTGAGAAAAATCATACCACTCCTGTGGAGGATTCCTGAAAGAAGTGGGGGAACAAAGGTAAGCTTAGCCTTTTGTTCTTCCTTGGATGTAAGAAAGAACGCACAAAGAGGATGCTCAAAAACCCACCATACGTCTATGAAGGAACCCAGAATTTCTCTGAGCAGAATCTAAGGAATGCCATCAGGTCCCTCTGAAACAATCAGTCTTGGCTCCCCCTTCGCTGCAGACACAGCCATCTGATCTGTCCAGGGTGGAAATGTTAAGGGTCAGTGTCTTTTTTTTGGCTCTAACAGGGTCATGACAGAGGAAGTAGCCAATGCACCCCGACAGTACAGAGACTCATCAAGAGACACCAGGGAGAAGTCCAGGTCTGACCAGACAGACAAAATACCAGATTTAATTTTCTTATATTCCATTCTAAAATGCGTAAGCTCCTTTAGTTTTTGATTTTTAAGATAAACCTTAAGCGAAGGCAAACGGCTTCTAAAAGTCTTGGGTTAAAAAGGACAAAAAAGTACAATGCCTACAATCATGATTGGCACAGAGGCAAAAAACAAACAAAAAAAAACACTTCGTATGGTTGATCTTGTAATGTATTTGCCCTCCACAATTACATTCCTTGATAGTTGACATGAAAAAAGATTAATTTTACTCAAAAATTATGAAAAGAAAAAGAGGAGGTTCCTCAGTGGGGATTACTTACCTGCTACAGGCAAATGAAACCAGCAATGACTGCACAACTGACAGACCAGAGAAACGCAGTTCAATGTCCAACCAGGAAGCAAGGAAAGTACAGTTGTGTACACTTATGATAAATGTAGATGTTGAGAGTTTTCACTGTTGCAGTCATTACATTTGGGTAATCTGCTGGCAGGTTGCCCTCAGTCGGCCTGAATTCCAAAGTCTTGGGTCCTGCGTCAGTTGCTGTCTTCTCTTCCATGACATCAGGTCGTCAGGGGTATAAAACATGCAGCAGACACCATTTTCTTTAGTTTTTCTTGCCCCCGATGCTAGCCAATTTATATATATATATATATATATATATATATATATATATATATATATATATATATATGTATGTGTGTGTGTGTGTGAATATACATGCATCAATATAAACTTTACCTTCATCTACAAGTAAATACACCACATAGGTTGTAGAAGATAGAGAAGAAAAGATGCATTTCAGAAAGACAGGGGGATGGCGGGAGGGTAACCTGGACTGCAACAGTGAATACACTCGAACATCTACATTTATGGTAAGTGTGCACAACTGTACTATGTTCTTCGTGTTTCACTGTTGCAGTCATTACATTTGGGTAGAATCCCAAAGCTATGGTAGGGGGGGCTGGAGCTAAACAGCATTCAATGCAGCTATAAGGCACTGCAGCACTGCAGTGGCAAAGCCTGTCCTGGACTTAGAGTAAAGGGGCAAATGGTAATGCTTTGTAAAGGTGTGAACAGAACTCCAAGTAGCAGCCTCTAGAATGTCTTTGGTTGGTACACCCCTGAGAAAGGCTGCTGAAGTAGCAGCAACCCTGGTGGAATGAGACCTAATGCCCTTAGGCACAGGTTTACCATGGTGTAAGTAGCAGAAACGGATGCAGTGGCTTATCCACTTTGAAACGGTCTGCTTTGAAATAGCCTTTCCTTCTGATCCTGCAGCATATGACACTAGTAATTGCTCAGTTTTTCTTAAAGCTTTAGTCCTGCTCAAGTAGAATCTTAGTTGTCTGTGTACGCCCAAGGAATGCAGAATTCCCTCCCCCTTGTTCTGCGAACTTGGATAGAAAGTTGGCAGATGAATTGTTTGGTTAAGGGCCACACTGGATACCACCTTAGGCATAAAAGTAGGATATGTCCTCAGAGACACCCTGTCTGGGTAAAATATGATAAAAGGTTCTACAGCCATGAGGGCCTGTAGCTCTGAAACTCTTCTTGCTGAAGTAATTGCTAGCAGCAGAGCTGTTTCCCATGAAAAGAACTTTAGATCAGTGGTAGCAGCTGGTTCAAATGGTGGCAGGGTGAGCTTTTCCAACACATAATTGAGGTCCCATGCAGGTAATGGTGATCTTCTAGGAGGCCTTACATTTTTGGCTCCTCTAAGATACTGCTTTAGTAAAGCATGAGAAAAGATTGGTGGCTCTGTATTGTAATGAGCTGAAATGGCAGAGGCATGGATTTTGATTGATGAGAAAGATAGGCCTTTGCCAAGCATCTCAGTTAAGTATTGTAATATCTTAGGAATATTTGGTTCTGCTGTATCAGTTCCTTATGCTGGATTCCAAGCACAGAATCTCTTTCATTAATCAGCATAAGATTTTCTAGTACTAGGCCTTCTGACTTCCAGAATGACATCCATCACAGCTTTACTGAGGGGTGTTGTTTGTATGACTACATGATTAGCCATGCTGCCAGGTTCAGAGTCTATAGTTGATTGTGCAGGATCTGACGGTTTTGCTGGGACAGTAGTTGTGGTCTTTGAGGCAAGGTCCAAGCTGGGTATTGAGACAAGTTCCTTAGGAATGGGTACAAGTATTGGCAGGGCCAGTCTGGGGCAATTAATATCATCTTTGGCTTCTCTTGTCTGACTTTTAGGAGGACCTTGGGTAGAAGAGACAGAGGAGGAAAGGCGTAAACAAATAGGTTTTTCCAACTGAAGGATAGGGCGTCCACTTTCCATGCTTGTCTGTGATAAGTCCTTGTACAGAATTTTTTCAATTGATAATTCTGAGGAGAAGCAAATAGATCTATTTCTGGGCTCCCCCATTTCTCTGTTATCATGCTGAAGACCTGTGGATTTAGTTTCCACTTGTGAGGATCCATAAGGTTTCTGCTTAAATCGTCTGCCAGAGTGTTTTGTTTTCCTGGCAGGAATTGAGCTTGAAGATGTATTTGGTAGGTCAAAGCTGTGTCCCACAGTGCCATGGCTAATCTGCAAAGGGGGTACGAGTGTGTACCCACTTGCTTGTTTATATACCACATGACTGTGGTGTTGTCCTTCTTTATCAATAGTTGTCCTGGATGAAGTAAATCCTTGAAGGCTGTTAGGGCATTTTGAACAACTAGCCTCTCTTTCTGGTTGATAAGCAGACGGATTTGTTTTGGTAGCCGTAAGCCCTGAATGCATCTTCCTGCCATGTGGGCCCCCCAGGCATAATCTGATGCGTCTGTTGTTAAGGTTTGCTGGCAGGGGGTAGAGTGCAGGGCAGTCCCATGTTTTGGTGACATGCCTTTGCCCACCATAGAAACTCCTGTTGCAGGCAGGGAATGAGAGGAATCATTGCTTCCAGACTGTGTGAATGTTGACTCCATAAACTTTTTAGGTACCATTGAAGTTTCCTCATATGCAGTCTTGCATATGGAATTAGTAGGATGCAGGATGCAGGATGCCATGAAGCCCAGAGCCTGCAGAATTTGTCTTGCAGAAGAATGGGTTTTTGTTGCCAAGGTTGCAGATGTATAAACCTTTTTTCCCCATCTGTCTAGTGCCCTTGAATCTGTCAGAGGGTGTAGGATTTTTTTGCTGTGGAGGCCTTAACTCCCTTTGGACCCTGTGAAATAGTTTCAGGATTAGCAGCAGGATTTCTAAATAAAAATTTATGCGAGTCAGGTACCCTGTAATATTGTCAGGCTTACTGCGAGATGGAGGTAAGGAGTCAGGGGTCAAGCTTGACTCCGAAAACACATCATCCACAATGTCTAAAACAGGGGGGATGGCTAAAGGCTTGTGCTGAGGGAGAAGGAAATTTCTGAGCCTCTTTTTTGATTCTGAGAAATCTTGACTCTCCCAGTGAAAATGATCCCTCAAAGTATGCAAGGTTTCTCCAAATGAATAATCCTCAGGAGGAGATGCAGAAGGATTAGACTCCTCAGCATGAGAATCCTCATAAGGAGGTATAGACAATTCCTGATCAGAAGAGGAATCAGAGGAAAAAGAAACCTGATCTGAAGATTTATCAGTGTCTTGCCTAGGCCTCTTATCTGGAGGGAGATGGGTACCCCTGATCAAGGTAATAAGGTCTTCAGCCATTTTGATCTGTTTTTTTAGGCATAGAGGCCTGTGCACATGGCTCATGCATCAGTTTTTTAGTTTTAGAAGTTGCTTTGGTCTTTGGTTTTGCAGCTGTCATCGGTTTGATAAACAAATGTTGAGGTCTGAATACACCCTCAGAAGCCGGTGCCTGCTCAAGCAGCTCCGGACCCATCCGAGAGAGATACATCCGTCGGTCCAATACCTCGAGTATCTTTTGGCATGCCGGACTCCACATGGGTGTCGGTAGAGGCCTGCGACTCAAAGGTAGCGGGTATCAGGGGCTGCGAAAGCGCCTCACTGAGTACCGGCGACTGGCTTAGGAGAAGCGTCGTCTGTTTTGGATCTCGACTGCCTTTCTCTGTCCTTTTCTTTGCGTTTTTTTATGTACTCCGGTAGTCGGATTGCTAGCCGACGACATTTCTGGGTAGTTAAATCTGTTTCCAAAATACTCTGATGCAAAAATATACAGACGCTTAATAGTGCATTGGTTAAATCTAGCACAAAACCGACAGCCGGGCACGTTGTGATCAGGGCCTAGGCAAGGAATACAGTATAAATGGAAATCCTTATGAGGTATTTACTTCCCACAAGTAATACAATTAACCTTTTCTGACATTGGTAAAAAGCAAGAAAAAAGTTTCCCCAACGGGGTACTTGGCTTTAGTGAAGACTTCGGTTCTGAAACTCAAACTCGAAGTTTTCAGTAGTCGGCTGACCGGCACTTGCGAAAATGCTTCTGCTTTGGGCACCGTGCAGCAAGAAAGACTAAAAAAAATGGTGTCGGCTGCATGTTTTATACCCCTGACGACCTGATGTCATGGAAGAGAAGACAGCAACCGACGCAGGACCCAAGACTTTGGAATTCAGGCCAACTGAGGGCAACCTGCCAGCAGATTACCCAAATGTAATGACTGCAACAGTGAAACACGAAGAACATGTACTTCCTGCATGTACATACTTTATGTACCACATAATCCTGAGGCACTAGGTCATACGGACGTGTGGCACAACAGGAAGTAGCCTAGGCTTTTGTGTCCTAGCCAAATCTAAGGCTATCTCTGGCAGGATACCCCACTTGTTAGTAATACTGCAAAAGTAAATCACATGAAGTACATCTACATACCAGCAACCTTGCAAGGGGAAAGGATATGAAGCTCAGTGTAGAAAAGAAAACCGCGAGCATGAGGAAGACAGCTGCAAAATTAAACTAAACAGGAGACAGGAAACTCTGAGAATGGAGTAAAGCATGGGAAATACAGTATGGAATTTGACAGATAAAAAGGAATGTGTAATTAAAACTGTTGCAGGAAGGTAGCGTGGGTAAACTAACCAAGGCAGAGAACAGGAAGAAAGAAGGCAATAGACAGAAAATGGAAAAGGACAGAGCCAAAAAGAATAATTGCACAAGTAATGTTTACTGAAATAGGAAAGGAGTACATTGTGCATATTAACCAAATGAGGCGCGCCCGTGGGGGATGAGCACACTGACCAAATGAGGCGCGCCCGTGGGGATGAGCACACTGACCAAATGAGGCGCGCCCGTGGGGATGAGCACACTGACCAAATGAGGCGCGCCCGTGGGGATGAGCACACTGACCAAATGAGGCGCGCCCGTGGGGATGAGCACACTGACCAAATGAGGCGCGCCCGTGGGGATGAGCACACTGACCAAATGAGGCGCGCCCGTGGGGATGAGCACACTGACCAAATGAGGCGCCTGGGGATGAGCACACTGACCAAATGAGGCGCCGTGGGGATGAGCACACTGACCAAATGAGGCGCGCCCGTGGGGATGAGCACACTGACCAAATGAGGAGCGCCCGTGGGGATGAGCACACTGACCAAATGAGGAGCGCCCGTGGGGATGAGCACACTGACCAAATGAGGCGCGCCCGTGGGGATGAGCACACTGACCAAATGAGGCGCGCCCGTGGGGATGAGCACACTGACCAAATGAGGCGCGCCCGTGGGGATAAGCACACTGACCAAATGAGGCGCGCCCGTGGGGATAAGCACACTGACCAAATGAGGTGCGCCCGTGGGGATAAGCACACTGACCAAATGAGGAGCGCCCGTGGGGATGAGCACACTGACCAAATGAGGCACACCCGTGGGGATGAGCACGTGTCGAATAAGTATGTGTAAAGCTTTCATAAAAAAAAATAACAAATTCAATCATATGCTGCAAAAATAAATGTCCAAACATAATGCCTCAAAATTACTGGCAGCAGTTTGTCAAGCAATGTTTTCTCAGACTGTCCTTATGAAAACTGACCTCTCACATAAATTTGAGGACTCTGTCATACCTAAACTGTGAAATAACCATCCTCTTTCAATTAACCAGTTTCATTTTAGGGGGCATCACTTAACCACTTCCTCTACCCTAACTTACTCTGTACTACTGGCATCAACCAACATTAAGAACTCCCTTACCTCATAGTACCTCTGCTACCAGGTGTCCCACGTTTGTTAGCATTTCCATATAAGAACTCCCTTACCTCATAGTACCTCTGCTGCCAGGTGTCCCACTTTTGTCAGCATTTCCTTATAAGAACTCCCTTAACTCATAGTACCTCTGCTGCCAGGTGTCCCACTTTTGTTAGCATTTCCTTATAAGAACTCCCTTACCTCATAGTACCTCTGCTGCCAGGTGTCACACTTTTGTTAGCATTTCCTTATAAACATTTGTTTACTTTTACACTGATCACTAATATCCAAATTTTTCCCTCCGCTCCTTTACTCAGACACACGTGTTTAATTTCTAACTTGTGTTCCCTTACCCACAATGTCTGGTCCCCTCATTTACCCAGCTTGTATTTTAGGACAATGTTTCCATATAACCTTAATATAACTTTCATTGTCTAGACTACTAGACCTTGCTTTTAGTCCATGGACATGCTAGGTGTTATCACACCATCCTGTCTGCCGTCTTGTAATTTAGGCAACAGTTTTTATGTACACTATTTTTCTCGCTTCAGATAAACTACTTTATTAAATTACACCATTGTACGGCCTACACTTAATTTTAAAAATGATCAGCTCACCATTATTTGTCTGGAGTTTTCTGTACGCAAATTCTGAAAGCTTTACTTACCTTCCTTTTGCTGAAAATGGGTTATGCCCAATCAGAATTTTCAAGTTACAGTTATAAACAACTCAGCCTTAAGGTCCCAACTGCACATGCCCTTAGAAGGCCTGATATCACAAACTTTGACAGATATTTAATCAAGGCAAAATTTTATTTATTTATTTTGCATATGTTAACCGGGGGTGTCTGACTGAGCTGAAAAGGCCCTTTTTCAGCAGAGGCCCGGGGAAAAAAGCTCCACAAAGAAAAATTACAGACACATTTAGTTATTTAGACATGATCAGTATACACACAAATTACAGGAGACATGTTTTTACAGTGGTATGCGGCACATAAACAGTTACAGTGGAGAGAACAAAAAAAAATATTAATTTTAAAAATAAAGTTAATTAATAGATTTGTGGTGTACAGCTGAAATTTGGAATATAGGTAGAATACATACATAGTACACAGGTACAGTACATACATTGTACATTAGCCAGTGTTTGTGAGTAAGATTGAAAACTATTATCAAGTGCTCTAGATTTCGTATGTATGTGTTATCCGCTTTCACTAGCCTGGGGAGAAATCATGCCAATGCCAACTTTCCTTGAGATGTTGTCTGATAAGGTCTTTAAAGGAGGCTTTGGATGACGTGTTTTGAATGCTTGTAGGGACAGAGTTCCATTTTTTAGCCAGTGAACTACTATATAGTGCACCTCCAAAGCTATTGTAGCTGTTGGTGACTTCTAGTAGTAGTTTGCTTGATGATCTAAGAGGCCTTTTGGCTGAGTGATGTTGTACTAGGTTTTTGAGGGTAGGACACTTATTGGGGAGGTAATAGATAGAATGACAGAGGCAGAGCTGATTGTAGGTTAGGAGGTTGGGCAGTTTAAGCCAGTGGAACTGTCTCAAAGCAGTACAGTGATGAGTTCTATATGAGCAATTTGCAGCAAAGCGGGCAATTCTGTTATAGCAGGCTTCCATTTTGCTTAGTTCAGTTTTGTTGAGATTAGTCAGAATGGGAGATGCATAGAGTAGGATGGATAGAAGTTGGGAGCGAGCAATGGCTGATCTTGCATTGTTGGTAAGAAATGGTTTAATACGGTAGGTCGACCCCAGTTTGGCATGTACTTTTTTAATAGTTAAGTTGAGATGACTATCAAATTTTAGGTGGGAGTCTATGGTTATTCCCAACAGCTTAGCCTGTGCCACTGGAGCAATTGCAGTAGCATTAGTGGAGTAGATAGTGAATTGACTGTTAGTGTTTTTGTTAGAACTGGTTATAATCATAAGTTGAGTTTTCTTTGGATTGAGGATAAATTGGGCTTTGGTAATGTAGTTTTCAACGTCAGAGAATGCTAGTTGAGTTGTTTGCAGGAGGGTGGGAATGTTTTGTGCAGCACAGATTAAGGTAGTGTCATCTGCATACTGAATTATAGATGCATGCTGTGTGGAGGTACGGAGGTAATTTGTGAAGACTGTGAATAGTAGTGGTCCTAAGATAGAACCCTGTGGGACTCGCATAGTTATGGGCAGCTGAGGAGAGAGAGAATTTTCCCATTTCACAGCTTGGTACCTATCAGTTAAGTAGCTTTGGAACCAGGTAAGAGTGGAATTTGATAGATGATATTGGTTTAGTTTGTTTAGCAGGATTTGGTGTGAGACTGTGTCATATGCTTTGGACATATCCAAAAAAAGAGTTGACACTTGTAGGCCTTCATTTCTGAGACGGTTTACTGTGTCTGTGAAGCACAGGAGGGCTGTAGTGGTACTATGGGCAAGTCTGAAACCATGCTGAGTAGGTGACAGGATGTTGCTGTCTAGGAGATAGTTTAGCATCTGGGTATGGACGCATTTTTCTAGGAATTTGGCCAGGGGGGAGAGTAAAGCAATGGGTCTGTAGTTAAGTTCAGTGGAGGTCCCGCCTTTATGTATGGGTGTAACACAGGATATTTTCCAGAGTTTTGGCACATAGTTTTCAACAACTGATCTGTTTATGAGAGTGGAGACTGGGATGGCAATAGCATCTACTGTGAGTTTCAAGAAATAGCTGGGGAGTAGGTCGGCTGCTGTTAGAGGTTTTTAGTTTGGAGAGCATGCTTTTGATTGAAGTGGTGGAAACTGTTTTGAGGGTAAAGCTTGTATTAGTGTTATTTGTGTTGGGAGGGGGGTAGTGAGGAAGGAACTGTCCTGTGATACTAAGGATAGAATTGAGTTCACAAAGTGGGAGTTGAATTGTGTTTCGATGGGAACTTTAGTGTCAGGGGTGGTTGGTTTGGGGGTAGCCTTTTGGATGGATTTTAGTAGCTGGTTTACATTTTTCCAAAATATTTGCGGGTTGTGTTGGTATTTAGTTTGTAATGTTGTGTAGTAGGACTTTTTGTCCAGCCTAATGCATTTTTTGCACGGTTGCGCAGTTCTTGGTACTTAGTTAGGCTTTGTTTCTTTGTTTTTTTTATAGTAAAGCCAGGCAGTGTCTCTGGACTTGAGGATTTGTTTGGTTTCTTTACTGAGCCAGGGGTCTGTAGAGGTTCTAACCTTGATTTTGCGCAATGGAGCGACAGTGTCTAGGTGTTGTAGAAATGTTTTGTTGAAATAGGCTACAGCCTGGTCAAGTGGGAGGGTTTTTAGGGGGGTCCAGTCACAGTTACAGAGTAAAGTGTTGAGAACCTCAGGAGAGAATTTTTTTGGGTTTCTAGTGGATATATATTTAGTGGTTTTGCATATGCTTGTTCTACTACGTATAAAATATATTTTGTTGCGGTCACTTAAGGTGTCTGGGAGACTGCCTGTTTGAGGGTACAATGTGGGGTTGTTAGTTAGGACCCAGTCAAGGATGGATTCCCTTTTAGATTTTTTATCACATCTAGTTGGAATTTGGACTAGCTGCTGGTAGCCATGAAGATTTATTAGATTACTTGGTGGTTCTGATATACAGGTGAACCAATCTAGGTTGAAGTCCCCCAGAATAAGGGTTTCTTGTGAGTATGTGGAAGAACACCAGGATAAGAAGTCTTCAAGGCTAGCAGGTGTATTACCAGGTGGAATATAGATCACAATTGTGGTGATGACCTTTTTAGGGTGAAGTTGAAATTGTGAGATAAGTATGTCCCAATTACTGGGGGAGGGGTAGGAGTTTGGTAATTGATGGAGTTAAGTTTGACTTGTACAGTAAGGCAGTTCCACCCCCTTTACGAAGTGGTCTGTCTTGTCTAATGATATTGTAGCCGTTAGGGAGAAAGTACAGTTTTGTACCTACCATAAATGTAGATGTTCGAGTGCTAATACAGCTGCAGTAATCACAGATGGGTTTTCAGCCGTCAGGCGGTCCCTCGGTCGGCCGAATTCCAAAGTCTTGGTCCGGCGTTGGTTGTTGTCGCTTACTCTTCTGACGTCAGGAAGGCCAGAGTATATAAGACACAGCCGACGCCATGTTCTTCAGTCTTTCTTGCCCCAGATGTCAGGTGCCCCCAAAGGGAAGGCAATACATAAATAAAACTAATCCACAAATGTAAGCAAATAAAACATAGCAGGATAACCCAGTCAGGAGGTATGAAGAGGTTTTTAGGCCCCATGGCCTTACCAAGAGGGGAAGGAGGGAGGGAAACCTGTACTGCAGCTGTATTAGCACTCGAACATCTACATTTATGGTAGGTACAAAACTGTACTATGTTCATCGTGCATACAGCTGCAGTAATCACAGATGGGTAGAGTCCCAAAGCTATGCATAGGGTGGTAGGTACTATGAGGAACTGGGTTGAGCCAGAATGCCCTGCAAAACAGCAGTGGCAAAGCCTGCTCTTGTTCTGGAATATAAGGGCAGATGGTAGTGTTTTGTGAAGGTATGCACAGAACTCCAAGTGGCTGCCTCCAAGATATCCTTAGTAGGTACACCTCTGAGGAAGGCTGTAGAGGTGGCTGTGGCCCTGGTAGAGTGAGATCTGATACCAGTAGGGACAGGTTTCCCATGATGGGAGTAACAAAAACGTATGCAGTGGCCAATCCACTTGGAAATGGTCTGTTTGGTAACTGGTTTCCCTGGAGCCCCTACGGCATAGGACACAAAAAGTTGGTCTGATTTCCTGAAGGACTTTGTTCTGTCCAAATAGTAACGTAGCTGCCTGTGGATGTCTAAAGAGTGAAGCAGCCTTTCCCCTTTGTTTTGAGGGTTAGGATAAAAGGTAGGAAGGTGTATGGCCTGGTTTAAGGCTACCCTACATAACACTTTAGGCATAAAAGATGGGTTGGTACGAAGGGAAACCCTGTCCTGATGGAAGATGAGGAAGGGCTGCACTGCCATGAGGGCCTGTAGTTCAGAAACCCTACGAGCTGAAGTGATGGCCAGAAGGAAAGCTGTTATCCAGGACAAAAATTGTAGATCTGTTGTAGCAGCAGGTTCAAAGGGAGGCAATGTTAATTTTTCTAGTATGTAATTAAGGTCCCAGGCTGGTATTGGTTGTTTCCTTGGAGGTCTTATATTCTTAGCCCCTCTGAGGAACTGCCGTAAGAGTGGGTGTGAGAATAAAGGAGGATCCGTGTTGAATTCTGCAGAGATGGCTGAGGCGTGTATTTTGATTGAAGAAAATGAAAGTCCACTGCTCAGTAGTTCAGCTAGGTACTGTAACACCTGAGGCAAGTTCAATTTTCTAGGGTCCTGCCCTCTTTTCTCATTCCAACAGCAAAACCGCTTCCATTTTGCGGAGTAAGCTTTTCTAGTAGATGGTCTTCTGGCCTCCAAAATGATATCCTGCACCTCCTTGGAGAGTATAGTTTGATGAGGTGTTAAGGAATTTTCCATGCAGCGAGGTTGAGTGTTTTCAGCTGGCTGTGAAGGGTTTTGTAGTTGTTCTGCGTCAGCAGAAGTGGTATTAGAGGCAGGGGCCAGGGAGGAGTATGTGTTAGGCTCCTCAGGAGTGGATACCAGTGTTGCCTTGGCCAGTCTGGAGCAATCAGTATCATCCTCGGATTGTCTGTTCTTGCTTTCAAAAGTACCTTGGGCAGGAGAGGTAGAGGTGGGAATGCATAAACTGTCCATGTTGTCCAACTGAATGAAAGGGCGTCCACTTTCCAGGCCTTTGGATGGGAGGTCCTTGAAAAAAACCTTTTCAATTGATGGTTTCTGTGGGAGGCAAAAAGATCTATATCTGGCCTCCCCCACGCTTGGACTATCTCCGTAAACACCTGCGGATGTAGCTTCCATTCGTGTGGATCTGTCATATTTCTGCTCAGAGTGTCTGCCAGAGTGTTTTCCATCCCTGGCAAGTACTGTTCTTGAAGTTCGATTTGTCTTTCCAGAGCCAAGTTCCAAAGAGTCATGGCTAGTCTGCACAAGGGGTATGAGTGAGTTCCTCCTTGTTTGTTTATGTACCACATTACTGTGGTGTTGTCTGTTCTTATGAGCAATTGTCTTGGATGCAGAAAGTCCTTGAAAGCTGTAATTGCATGTATAACTGCCAGCATTTCTTTTTGATTGATGTGAAGGTGCTTTTCCTTTTGGGACCATCTGCCCTGAATGCACCTGTCCTTCATGTGCGCCCCAGAGGCGTAATCTGAGGCGTCTGTGGTTATGACTTGGTTTGCTTGAGGCTTGCAGAATGGGAGGCCTGTGTTTACTTGACATGCTTGGGCCCACCATAGGAATTCCTTTTGTAGACAGGGAATTATTGGGATAATTGCTTCCAAGCTGTGACTGTGTTGAGACCATAGATTTTTTAGGTACCATTGAAGTTTCCTCATATGCAGCTTTGCACACGGGATTAGAAGAATGCAAGATGCCATGAATCCCAGAGCCTGCAGGATTTTCCTTGCAGTAAGCCTGGTACTTTTTGCTAGTATTTTGAAGTACTGAGATAATTGCCCTTGTTTTTCTGGCGTAAGGTATGCCATCTGGGTGTTTGTGTCCAAGCTGGCACCCAGGAAGGTTATTTTCTAAGAAGGTGTTAGCTTTGATTTCTCCTTGTTGATGGTGTATCCCAGAGAAAGCAGTAACCGTGTCACATATGCCAGATGTTCCAGTAGTATATGTTTGCTGTCCACTTGGATCAGGCAGTGGTCCAGATAAGGGTAGATTTGTATCCCTTGAAGTCTGCAATAGGCAATCACTGATGCCAGGCACTTGGTGAATACTCTGGGCGCAGTAGATAAGCCAAAGGGCAATGCAGAGAATTGATAGTGGATTGAACCTGCAAGAAATCTGAGGTATCTTCTGCAGCTTTGTCTGATTGGGACATGCAGGTATGCCTCCTTGAGGTCCAATGTTACCAGCCAAAACTCCTTGCCTAGCATGGGAAGAAGTTGCTGTAGTGTGAGCATCTTGAATTTTGGTACGAGTAGAAATGTGTTTAGAATGGATAAGTCCAGAATGGGTCTCCAGTCGGTTCCTTTTCTTGGTACCAGGAAAAGTCTTGAATAAAAACCTTGACCTTGTTGGTGTGTAGGTACCTTTTGTATAGCCCTCATGTTTAGGAGCTTTGAAATTTGCAGTTGTGCCTCTACCCTTTGATTTTGTGGTAGGTTTGGCATGCCTCTCCTTTTTGGAAGAGTGTGAAATTGAAATTTGTAGCCTCTGTTTATAATGTCCAGTATCCATTTGTCTGTTGTGACAATATGCCAATTGCTTGCAAATAATGCTAGTTTCCCTCCCAAAGGTGCTGCCAGTTGAGACTTGCTTGGCATGGAAATGAGGGAGTCATTGAGTTTGCTTCCTGTATTGTTGTGCACTGTCTTCACCACCTCTTGGTGCTGGAGATTGCCATTGTCTGCCTCTATATGACCCTTGTGATTGCCCTCTGCCCCTTCCGTGTCTGTATCTGCCTCTTTGGGGCTTGTCAGTGGCCGGAAAGGACCAGTTTTTTGATGGCCAATTCCTGCTAAATCGTGGTGGCTGGATCTGTAAGAAAGCTTTGACAGTTTGCATAGATTTGGCTTTCTCTTCCATTTTTCGTAATATATCCTCAGCATTAGTACCAAAAAGAACATCCTTTTGTAAAGGTGCATCAAGAAGTTTTGCTTTCACATGATCAGGCAGATTTTGTTCTCTAAGCCAGGCATGTCTGCGAATGACTGATCCTGTTGCAGCCGCTCTACTGGAGGCCTCTAGGGCATCATAACCACATTGTAAAGTGTGCTTACCCACTTGTTCTGCACTATGCATCATATCCTGTAACTCTTTTAAATCTGGTTGTTCAGGTTGAGACATTTTGTCTTTTAATTGTGACAACAGGAACTGCTGATATTTAATCATATGAAACTGGCAGTTTAAGGCCCTCATGGCTAGGGTGGCCGAGGTATAAACCTTCTTACCCCACCTTTCTAGAGATCTAGATTCCCTTTCTGCAGGAAGTGGATTCTTGGCAGTGGAGGCCTTTATTCCCTTAGGGCCTTGTGAAATGGTTTCAGGGTCAGCATTATGGCCTTTGTAGAGAAATTGGTGAGAACTGGGTACTCTGTAATATCTGTCAGGCTTAACTGGTGCAGGAGGCAGTGAATCAGGATTAAAACAAGCCTCCGAATGGACATCATCCAGTACCTCCAAAACAGGGGGGATAGCCAGAGGTCTGTGCTGAGGTAACCAAAGAAATTCCCTAAGTCTTTTCTTGGAATCTGAAAAGTCTTGGCCTTCCCAATGGAAGTGTTCCCTCAAGGTGTGCAAGGTTTCCCCAAAAAGAAAAATCCTCAGGGGGGGATACAGAAGGAATAGACTGCTCTGCATCCGAATCCTCAAAGGGGGAATAAGAGTGTTCCTCAGCATCAGAATGCTCTGATAAAATGGATCCCTGATCAGAAGAGGGGGATTCTTCCTCTACTCTGGGTCTCTTGTCAGGAGGGGGCTGAGAACCTCTGATAAGAGTTATTAGATCCTCAGCCATTTTAAGCATCTGCTTCTTAGGCATGGGTCCAGGAGATGGACCTTGTGCAGCAGGCCTAGTTTGATGCCTGGCTGTTTTGGATTTAGTAAAGGCCTTAATAGAAAAAGAGGATGAAGGCCTAAATACACCATGGGTGGATGTAGATCTGTCCACATTAGTAGGCTCGGCATAAGCTGGAGCTTCGGTTGTAGTCTGGGAAAGGGCCGATGACCCAGCGGTCTCGGGTACAGAAGACAGCGCTGAAGGAGTGTCGTCGGTAGTCAGGGACTGCAAAGGCGTCTCACTGAGAACCGGACCATGTGGAGCCTGTTTCGGCGTGGTGTCGGTGGAGACCGCGGGCCTCACATGTCGGTCCTTTTCCTTGCGTTTTTTGGATAAAACGGTAGTCGGAGTGTCCGACGACATTTTATAGTCAAAAGCTTTACCAAAAAAGTGTTGGGCGAACTCCGCCCGACGCTTGATAGTGCATTTATTGAAGGTAGCGCAAAAGCGACAGCCCGAGACGTCGTGGTCTGGGCCCAAACAAGGTATGCAAAGGGAATGGAAATCCTTATGCGGTATTTGCTTCCCACAAGAAATACAATTATTAACCTTTTCTGACATCGGTCTGAGGCAAGAAAAGATTCCCCAACGGGGTACTTAGCTTTAATGAAGACTTCGATTCCAAATATTTTCGTAATTCAGGAGCTGGCCGACCGGCACTTGCGAACTGCTTCTGCTTCGGGCACCGCGCGGCAAAAAAGACTGAAGAACATGGCGTCGGCTGTGTCTTATATACTCTGGCCTTCCTGACGTCAGAAGAGTAAGCGACAACAACCGACGCCGGACCAAGACTTTGGAATTCGGCCGACCGAGGGACCGCCTGACGGCTGAAAACCCATCTGTGATTACTGCAGCTGTATGCACGATGAACATCTTCTGAGTTAGCTATGTTTTTATTTAGCCAGGTTTCTGTTAAAGCAACTATGTCTGGGGAGTAGTGTGCTATTGTGGCCTGGAGTTCAGGTATTTTATTTTTGATACTTCTAATATTAATATTTAGCATTAAAAGATGGTTGGTTTTGCTACTGTTTTTGATTTGCCCAGGGATGAAGAAAGTGGGGGTGTTATGTTCTGACATTTGTGTTGGAGCAGTTTGAGTGGGACAGGATGGATTTGGGCATGGGTTGGGGTGGATATCCCCACTTATGGTGAGCCTGGAGTTAAAATGGTTATACAGATGTTGGAGTTTGGTGAGGTGTGAGAAAGTATCGTGCTTTTTTGGAGTAGGAATGAGAGCATATGTGTTTAGTCCTGAATTGGTCCGTTATGTAGTTCTTGAATAACTGTGGGCAGATATTATAATGTGTGGTGTCTGTATACGAGAGTGCATAATGCAGTGTTGTGCTACTAAGTTTAGGGATATTGCTAGAGTGATAACTTGTGGTGTTGTAAAGAATTATGAGAAGACAGACTAGACTTAGATGCGTGATAGTCATGGTTATAAAGTTTAAGTTGTTTCTAGGTGGGGGGTCTGAATAGGAATTATAGGTTTGCACTATATGTGGATGGGGAAGTAGTGTGGGTGATTTAAAAAATGCCTAGTGGGAATTAGAGTGATTGGGAGTATTTTGTGTGGAGCAAGTCGGTGTGGTATAATGTGATATGACTTGAGGAGCTGTGATTGGTGGAGGTGATGCGAGGGTGAGCTGTGGGTGTGGCTGTGATTACTATAAATGTAGAGGTGGTGGGGGCGGGAGGGAATAGGGGCAGGGCA